>NC_047655.1:25626212-25926212 GCF_902201215.1 Prunus dulcis | reverse complement strand
CCTTTATGATGATCCAAAAATTGGTTTGCTACCTTCGAGCTGGAGAGATGAAAAGACCATCCGATTGTGCCATTATGCTATGTGAGAATAATACTCAGAAAATGGGGGCTCTGGAGAAAATAAGGTGGAAACCCTATTCATCGAGTCTATTTTCATCACCTAGCAATTGTGGATCAAATGCTAAAATATAAGTCTATCATATATATAGGTTCTACCCCACCTTGCATATTAAGAACGACTTGTTCATGATGATTAATAACCTGTAGGGTTTCGAAAGAGAGATTAATCAATCATTTAAGATATAGTAATAACTTATAGAATTCGCATGGACAAAACGAATTCCACCGAGGAAGATTTATCCAAAAAACATTTGCTCATATAAAACATATTGTTACATACACATACATGAAAACTATAAAAAAGAAAATAGAATCCAACCAAAAACCCAAGCAAAAACCTTACTTGATTTGGGTTTCAAGGAGTTCGACTAAGCCTTTGCATTCCTTTATGATGATCCACAAATTTGTCTGCTACCTTCGAGCTGGAGAGATGAAAAGACTATCCGATTGTGCCATTATGCTATGTGAGAATAATACTCAGAAAATGGGGGCTCTGGAGAAAATGAGGTGGAAACCCTATTCATCGAGTCTATTTTTCATTGCCTAGCAATTATGGATCAAATGCTAAAATATAAGTCTATCATATCTATAGCTTCCACCCCACCATTCATATCAAGAACTACTTATTCATGATGATTAACACCTGCATTAAGAGCGCATAGACTATGTTCAAGAGGAGACATCACATGATCTTTATATATGAAGATCCCACAACATTACCAACATGTTCATCCTCAACACCAATAATATGTTCATCTAAGTCCATCATATCTATAGCTTCCACGACACCATGTCATTGTGAACATAAAGCATTTCTTCACCTTGATCCCCTATTTCATTGTGAACATCAAGCATTTCTTCTTCCACTTGAGTGTCTTCATCTAAGTCCATCATATCTATAACTTCCACCCCACCGTGCATATCAACACCCTCAACACCATTTAGCAGCCACACCTTGTCCAATTGGCTCCATCCATAAAAGCCTCAAGCATTTTATGGCTCTCTTGCCAAGTTGGGTATGATCGATATGTTGTAATTAGTGAGATTCCTAACTTGTAATATTTGACTTGTTCTATACTCTTGTAGTTAACAAGAGTGTACGTGACTGAAAAACTCTAAACGGTAAGAGAGAGAGAGAGAGAGAGAGAGAGAGAGAGAAATAAAAGAGAAAACTTTAGATCCCGAGGGTTTTCTCTCGAATCCTTTCAGATCTTCGACTTTGGTGGACTTATGTTGATTTACTCTTTCCTTGGCATATTTATTGTCTCATATTTGAACTGTCTTTGGTTGTGCCTTATCTTACAAGGCTGCTTTTTGAGGTGTTGCGGTTTGGACATGGTAAATCCACTGCTCAATTGGTGCATTAAGGCATTGGAGTAATTAGTTGGCACTTTTTATGTTATGTCTCGAGAGAAGATTAGTGGCGGTTGGTTTTCCTTTTGCTGACTTTTTATTTTGGTTTAGTTTGTTTAATAAAGTCCAGAAACTCTATGAGTGTTGTGTTTTTTCTCTTATGATTCCGGAAATATAGTTGAGTTTACTTGCTGTTCTTAGTCTATCTAGGAAAGTCATGTTGGTTAGCAATTAGTTTTTTTCCTTAATGTCATTGGACTAGATACAGAGAAATTATGGCGTTGAGATAAGTTATAGAAAAGTTTATTTTCGAGAGTGATTCTCTTTAGATCGTTTCAACTTTTAACTGGCTAAAAGTACTAGAGAAATTTTACTTATATCTGTTATATTGTGACTCCCTCTATCATGTGTCATTTGTATTGTTAAGCCTACTAATCTAATTGCCTTTTTATAAAAATAACAAGAGTGTAATGCATCAAAAAGGCGAGGTGGGAAAGTGGGTTGTAATCGTATAATCGCATTCACTGCCAGGCCGGCCCGACAGATAGTGGATACGAACCAGGGTCCCGGTAGTGTAGAATGACCAAAAAGCCCTTTCACACCAACTAAGCCAAAATGACCCGGAAATTCGTTTGGTGGGATTTGGGGCCCAAATTGCTCACCAACTTCCACAATAGCGTCCAAGTTCAAAGGCCACGTGTGATCAAAATGGAACTCACAGGCGCGTAGAAATGACACTAAAAATACTCGTCTCTCATTTTTAGGGTTCGCGAGTGCAGACGACAGTGACCGCCGGCCTTGATATTCTTGTTTGTAATTGTCTACTTGGGGCCGCCGTCTTCACCATTTTTCATTTTTAGGGTTCTTATTACATCACTCACTTGCTGAGCTTAGTAGATTCAGATTCAGATTCAGATCAATCATGGCAGCCACTGCGCAGCTTCGTTACTCTACTGTTGCTCGACACCACTCTAATCCTTCCGATAATCGCCGTTTCTCCAACAACCCTAATTCCTCCATCTCCTTTCCCTACTCTAAAACCCTAAATCGGGCAATCTCGTTTGTCCCCAAGCCCATTTGGGATGGAAAGCCAGAGCTTTCGTTTTCCGGCGGAAATGGCGATGGCCACTCCGGCGCCGGAGCTGGTGGAAACAGCGGAGGCTGGAGCCGCGGAGGCGGAGATGGGAATTCCGATGATTCGTCGCCTTCATCTTCGTCAGCGCTTCAGGGTTTTGGAGTTCTGGGTATGTTTCTCAACGGTTGGAGATCTCGAGTTGCAGCCGATCCCCAATTCCCTTTCAAGGTTCTGATGGAGGAAGTGGTCGGCGTGAGCTCTTGCGTTCTCGGAGACATGGCTTCTCGCCCCAATTTCGGCCTCAACGAGCTCGACTTCGTCTTCTCGACTCTCGTCGTCGGCTCCATACTCAATTTCACACTGATGTATTTGTTAGCACCCACTTTGTCTGCTTCAGCTGCCACTCTGCCTTCGATCTTCGCCAGTTGCCCGGCTAGCCACATGTTCGAACCGGGTTCGTATGGGTTGGTGAACCGTTTGGGGACATTCGTTTACAAGGGAGCCGTCTTTGCAGCTGTTGGGTTCGCTGCCGGGCTAGCTGGGACTGCCTTGTCAAATGGGTTGATCAAACTGAGAAAGAAGATGGACCCGAAATTCGAGACCCCAAACAAGCCTCCACCAACTTTATTGAATGCGCTCACTTGGGCAGCTCACATGGGTATAAGCAGTAATTTAAGGTACCAAACTTTGAATGGGGCTGAGTTTTTGCTGGAAAAGGGGCTTCCCCCTCTGGCATTCAAGACTTCTGTGGTGGTTCTGAGGTGCTTGAACAATGTGCTTGGTGGGGTTTCGTTTGTGGTGTTGGCGAGGTTGACGGGTTCTCAAAGTGTCGGTGAAGCGAAATCGGTGGAAGGAGGAGGGGAGGTTGGATCAGCTGCAGAGAAGGAGAAATTGGTGGAGGAGAGTGAGGATTTGCAGAGCAATCAGTCGACTTACAAGTGATTTGGTTTTTCTTCTTGTTTTTATTGTCTTGCTATCTGTTTTGTTCATAACTTTGAACACTTTGGAGAGTGTGGTGTTTTGTAGCTATAATAATAAGAAAATCCTAGGCTTGATGGAGTTTTAGGCGTTGTTAAAAGTTCATCTGGAAATGAAATGCTGGCTCAACTTGAATGAATGTGTTTACAGTTTACAATAAGCTTCATATTATATTTTAGCAATGCCCATTTTTCTGGAGGTTTTCAGGTTTGCAATTCTTGTTCATTACACCTGAGATGGTTAATTTTCAACGAAGTATACATTTTGGTTGACGAATGCGATTTCTAAGAAAATGGATGGTTTCATATTTTGTCAGATTCATTGCCTACCAAAAAATACTTTGTTTTTTGGTTTCTCAATGCGGTAGTTGTCGATGCGACTTGACATTGCCACTTCACCTAACCACTGCCTACAGGTACTAAACGACATGTCGACCCATCCACATTGGCCCCCTTTCGCATGATTTGCTTCCTTAATACTTTGTCTTTTCCACGGTAAGAAGGAAGGAAACAGAGAGAAGAAAAAAGAAACCACAAGATTTTTAAGTTGATTTGCTTCCTTAATACTGTCTTTTCCACGGTAAGAAGGAAACAAAGAAGAAAAAAGAAATCAGAAGATTTGTAAGTTAGGAGCAATGTTCGATATGCCAGGCTTGGCCGCCTTGCGTTTCATACCCAACAAAACAACAATCTGTCTGAATCAAGACTGGTATTAAAGTTCACTGCCAAATGAAACAATGCATCAGAATTCTACTGCTTCAATGTAAAATCTGTCTGAATCAAAACTGCTAAAAGATAAAATTTTAGTGTCAAAGGGACAAACCCAATTCCTCATTCCTTCTCTGTAAGCATAAATGAGCATAACATAATTTTCTAACGTCTGTACAAGAGACAAGTTCTGCTATCCACGCAAAGGTTGATGCATCCTCCTCTGAACTGAAAGCAGCTTCCTCTAATGTCACCCACTCCTCAGTCCTTGCAGCATCTCCTCTACAATTCCTCAAGGGTTTCCTTCCTTTCCCAAGCAGAGGTGCCAAACTTATATGCCAGAGCATGAATGTGCTTAATTTTTCACCACTATGCATGCTCAGCACCTAAGCTATTACATTGCATGAGCTGCAGGAGTACCATATCTCATCTGACAGCCTCTGGAGCAGAATTGCAATAAGGTGTGTGCAAGCAGACCAACTTAGTGCAAGTCAAACACAGAGTTGCAAACCCCACACCCATCAAAATCCCGCAACTACTTTTACGCATATCCAACCTAACTGCTCTCTTTACTACATTTCCAAAACTTGGGAGTAGCCCCCCACATGCAAAAACCATCACATGGTCTAAACCTCTATAGTCAATACCTGCGAGTATTGCTCCGATTGCAGATATTGGACCCATGAATCCAATTAAAGCAGCCGCCGCAAGGGCTGCGTGCCAGTTGTCTGTAGCCCCAAAGATGCAGCTAGCCACAGCTGCACCCCGAGGGAGTCCATGTAGAGAGACAGGAAGGACCATGTGTCGACCAAGTCCATAAGCTTTTGGTGCAGCAACACCTAGTGCAAGCCCTTCACCCAAAGCATGAAGGGCAACTGCTCCACATGCCAAGAATGATTGGAGGGTGTGAACGCTCACTGGAAAACCATTTACTGCGGGTAAGTTATGCACTGAAGTTCTTTTGCGACCTGCAATCTTCAAAATACTGGAGCTCAAAATATGGACAGACGCAGCTCCCATTGCAAGCAGAAACATGATAGATAAAAATCCCATCTTTAATGACAAAAGTAGCTGCAATGGTCTCCAGGCACCAAGGACAAAGGCAATGCCAGATGCTGCACCCATGAGAAGAGCATGCTGGAGATGGAAAGCCAATGCAAATGCAACAAGAACACTGCCACCGAGCAACGGTCCAAGACCAAATAGTAATGAAACAAAGAAGCCAGAAGCATCCTCTGAGCTGCAAAACAGCACATGTAAAAAATAAGAGTACTTCCAAAGGCGAGTGAAAAGTATGAAAAGAACATGTCAAAGGGGAACACAAAAGCAAGCGACAGAATTCTCCTAAATTAAAATGAACTCACTTGTAATCATGGGTGAAATTCTGGAAAAGGGTGCTAAGAGCTTCCATAAATGCTACAGAGAGAGTAGCTGCTGATGCAACCTGCGATGGAGAGGCTTCCTACAACCAAATCCCAAAACAAAAAAATGTGTTGGAGATTAATATAGAATCTTACGAACATTTTGATAATCTCTTTAAAAAGTTATCAAAGCCTACTGCAAAGGACATAAGCACTTGAAGAAACAACCAACATGGAGAAGTCTCATGAGGAATGTTACCTTGAATGCATCAGGAAGCACCTCTGCAACAACCATCCAGATCATGCATCCAGCAGCAAAGCCCGTACAGAAAGGAAGAAACTTGCTAAACGCATCAGCGCATATGAATGAAGGAACAGCTACAATGGGCTGCAACAACAATACAAATAGGAGGCCATTTCGTTAAACAAGCTTATTTTCAAGGTTTCAGCTAGCTTCGTAAAGTCCTTTGGTTTGGTTATGCAATCGAATCCTGCTTCACCAACAACAAGGCAGTTTATGGGATGAGAGAGGGCCACCTCCAGTTGTGTGGCCCTAGACCCAACAGCCCTCCAATGAACCAAAAAAGACCCACATTGATTAAAAATAGTGAGCAATATCCAACTGTAAGCAGAAGTAACTCATAATTCCACTTTCTTCCGCGTTTTTATTTCTTTAAGTGAATGTAATTATAAATCAAGATCAAGTCATTTCAGTCATACCACAAACATGCACTTGAAGTTGAACCAGATTGAACGGATTACATCCTATTTGTTTGTCTAAGGTAAAAAGAGTAACGGAATCAGAATGAAAATCCACTAGAGTTGGTTATCTATTCTCAAACCCCATAAATTTTGAAAACTAACAAATTACCTGTGGTAATGAGGTAATCACGCTCCATAACATGGCATTCTGTGGAGAAACACCCCTGGATGCAAGCACCATACTCACAGCTAATCCTTCTGGTATGTTGTGCACAGCAATAGCCAAAGTTACCAAAAGGCCCTGAGAGAAACCCTTTGAGCCAGCAAACGAAACCCCAACACCAGAGCCCTCCCCAAATGAATGAAGAGTCATTATCCCAATCACAAGAACGACTTTAGTTGCATCAGCACCTTTAATGTCTAACATGCTAACTTCTCCATATTGTTCAAGAAACTGAAAACAGATATAATAAAATAATGTAAGGAATAATGAGAGCTTGATATATCCCAGCATTGTATAGAAGAAAAACCCATAACTGCACACAAGCAGACATTTGAACTAGATATTACAAGGGAAATATTGTTAAAATCTCTCTGCAAAATGCAACGGAAATGTGAATTCTATGAAGCAGGAACCAAATTTACTAAAGGGAAAATGCAACTAAATTTACAAAAATGGCAAAGACACAGTAAGACAGAAGAAAATGAGGGAGCAATTCACTACCTTCTTGCACAGTAAAATAAAAAGGCCACCAGCTAAAAGCCCAATGACAACCCAATTCCCAGCACCATGACCTTGCCCTTCCTGTACAAGATCAAAGCTTGCAGCCAACATTACACCAGCAGCCATTCCATTGCATAATCCTGCCCATTGTGGATCAAGCTCCACAAAGAAGAATGGGACTGCACCTAAACCAGTGGCAGCAGCCATTGCCAACGTGAATAATGCAACAGTGGAGACTGAGACCTTGCTGTTTGCGCTTTTCAACTCACCCAGTCCATTATTTGAATCCTCAAAACTTAAGGAATTCTCTATACCAGTGCCATCAATAACATTGCTTCTCACATTTTTGTGTGGAGCAGATATCAGCTTCCGCGAAACTTCATTCTCAAACTCAGCTGTAGCATACCCAAAGAGAACTATGGAGAAGAGTGAAAATAATAGAACCTTCCCAAATGTGAACTGCATTTTCACACTGACACAGATTTCACAAAAAGATCATAACATCAATTTCGGGATCTTGAGAGACGCCCACTATATTCTTCTCTTGGATGCACTGGGCTCTATTGAACTATCAGTTACCACTTCTCCACAAAAAGCCACCACTCCTTGTATGATGTGAGCCGTGTGGTCAACCTGCTCATTGCAAAAAAAGCTTTTAAAATTTTATCACCAACAATTCCTCAGTCACACACCATCCACACCTTTTTATTTAAATTATGTTGTAAAACTGTAAATTTAAAGCCCAAAAAAAAAAAAAGATTTTAAAATAAAAAACTGCTAAAATAAGTAAATTTCTGATTAATTATAGGACTAAAGGAAGCACAAAAGACCAATCTTCACTGATAAGAATAAGATTAACCCGAAAATCTCAAGGCCTCAACATAGGAGGATGGTGACTTTGGGGATCATCACAAGCTCATATAAATATATCCCACCTTCACAAACAATGTGCTTTGCAAAATCCAAATGGTAATAGAATTTTGAAACTACAGAATTGATTAAAGTAAAATCAACTATTCAAGCATCCTTATGCCTATGCCCTAAAGAAGAATTAACAATTCAAGTCTTTTATTTGGAAAGCGATTGATCAACCAATATCCTTAAAGGAAATTTCATCAAATTTCTTATCTTTACCGACGAAATCATAGCAATCAATCAATCAAGGAAACGATGAACAATGCGAACCCTAATTAGAGTTGAGGATCAATCAGAGACATGAAAAAAAAAATCCAAAATTAACAATCAGATAAAGTAAATGCAAATCAAACTTACCGATAGAACAAAAGAGCCCCAAAAAGGAAACGAGCGCGGGGAGGGGTTTGCCTCAACGTCAGTCAACAAGAATTCAGATGGAGACAGAGGAGAGAAGGTTCCCGGGAAAAACCCCTTGCGCCGATTTTGGCTTGCAAATAAATTCAGATTAAAATCAAACAACGTCAAATTCGGGGACAAAGAAATCAAATTCTAATTGGACGTACGTAGGAGTAAAGCTAGGGGCAATTGGTAATTGGCCCTCGGTGGGATTTCTTTGATTTTATTAGCGAAAAGAAATTTGGTGGGACTTTAATTGAATATTGTGGGTCAGCGCTCAGCAGCACGTCGTTTTTGTCTAAAACCAGCGACTCTTTAAAAAAAAAAAATAATAATAAAGAAAAAAAAAGAAAAAAAAAAGAAAAAGAAAAAGAAAGAGAAGGGTTAATTGAAGAAATTAAAAAAAGAAAATGACTTATGATGTCACTATTGTATTGTTGTGAAGGAAAATTGTTGTGTGCACTGTATAAAGAGTAAAGATTTTGGGAACTTTTTTTTTAATCAGAAATATTAAGGATTTTTTGCACCCAGTTCGGTTTGGTTCGGTCCAATTCACTAACCCAAACTGAGAAAAAATGAAGAAGAGAGTGCAGTTTTGCCTCAGTTACTGTTAGTAACAACTAACAACTCAAGATTCAGTATGCAGTAAAATGACCATCATTCTTTTGTTACACTGCAACAACATCTCAAATGCTAACTTTATGTACATACACTACACCACTCATTATTACTCACATTTTCGTTCTCTAGATAGCCAAAAAAACAGAGACAAAACTACATTTTAGATCCGAAACTCAGCTACAAGATGTTATTTTTCTGTCTGTAATCTGGAAAACGGAGAAAATGGTTCAAAGAACCCTCCCAGATTCTCATCAAGGATAACTTCTTTTCATACAACACGAATATATACAGTGTCACGTGACTAACATGAGGCGCGATGGTTGGGACAACACCTCTGGAAAGATCACTTCATATAACACTGGAGGACACATAGGATGTGTCTCTAGTCAAGTAGGATGATGAGGTTGGTGATTGGTCACTGTATGAGGCAGCAGATGGTGAAAATATGGTGCCAGCTGCCGGCATGATTTTGATTATGTTTTCAAGCTCCCTCACCACTTCCAGCATTGCTGGCCGCTTATCTTGCTTCTCATAACAACATCTAAGGGCCAGAGCTAGGAACCTCTCTACACATTCCGACGGATAGGATCCCATTCTGCTGTCTATAATAGAGAATATCAACCCGGCCTGATGAGCTAGATTCACCTGACAAATAAATAAATATTTTTTTCACGAATTTTTTTTTTTTTTTTTTGGTATATGCAGATGGATCACAGAAAGAGCAGTGGTGTTTTAATGTGTTACCTCACGAACAATGTTTTTGCCATGTGATATTGGCAGCACACTAGTCAAGAGCTCCAGAAACACAATCCCAAGGCTATAGACATCGCTTTTGTCTGTCAACTTTCTTGTCAAAAAGTACTCTGGATCCAGGTAACCCTGCACGTATGATTGGTTCCAAAACAAAAGAGTTATGGAACAAAGCATACTTCCTGGTTCTCAATTTCTCACAACGGATTTGAAAGTAGCAGATATTATATTATTCTTGATTCATTTCAAGCTTCGCAGAATCTAAACGTACCGGTGTTCCTCTCACAGCTGTAGATACATATGAAGGTCCGGTCCCTTCATCATCCTGTAGAGGAGCAAGCCGTGAGAGTCCAAAATCGGCTACTTTAGCCATAAGGTTGGAGTCGAGAAGTATGTTGGTGGCTTTAATGTCCCGGTGGAATATGGGAGGATTTGCCTCATTATGGAGATAAAGAATGCCTTTAGCTGAACCCAATGCAATCTGTAACCTCGTACCAAAGCTCAGGCTTCCCTTGGCCTTAACTGTCATATCACAGCAAGTACAGAACTTAAGAAGAAATTTCAATGCAGAATTAGCTAGATGAAACTCAAGCTGCAGAAAGAAATCTTGTCCCAAAATGGCGAATGATGAGAAGAACAATGGAAATAACCAAAGAGGCATGGATGAATAGAAGGAGCCATTTAAGAAACTGGGAATGTTGGAAATTTCATACCACAAAGCCAGTCCCTTAAGGTACCATTGGGCATGAACTCATAAACCAGCATCTGCACAAGCACCAAGAACATAATTTGATTAATGATATTTACATTCATTTGATTCTAATACATTGAAGCACTCAACCAGCATCTGCACAAAAAAACCAGTTGCAACTTGGAAGCAATGACTAATTTCCCAAGACTGCAAACCTCATACCTGCTCCCCTTCTTCATCACAATATCCCACCAAAGAGACCAAGTTTCGGTGATATAATCTCGATAACAGTTCTATCTCAGTCAAGAATTCTTTTTTACCCTGCAAGGATCCTTCTTCCGCACGCTTTATGGCTACAATTGTGTCATCAGATAAAATACCTCTGTAAACTTTCCCATAACCTCCTCGTCCAAGTTGAGTTGAACTATCAAAATTCCTGGTAGCTAGTGTCATTTCTTTGAAAGTGAACACCTTTACGCCATCAATTTTCATTGTAATCTTCGAGGCTGCAAAGAGTGATAAGAACTTATACCACTTTCTAGGATGATAAATTGATAATCAACCTGATGGTATCTCCAAGTATTCAGGACTTACATGAATGTCTCCTAGAAGGTGGTCTGTCCCGGTGTCTCGAGCATCTTGTGATCAGAAGCACGACAGTTGCAGAAAGAATGACAAACGATGCAACTGCCCCTGTTATAATAGCTGCCAAAATTCCCTTCCTGATGCCCATCCTTCGTGGCCCAACGATCACTATAACAACAATATCAGTGAAGTTACCATGATGCAGAATGAAATTAAGAACAAGAAACCTGCACTAAACCTGATTCCAAAGTAAAATTAAGAAACAGAAGAGTTATGACATGCAGGAGGAACATTGACCAATATACTCATAGGCTGGTGCTGGTAGATGAGCAAATAGAAAAATGCAGCATAATTTCATAAATTAGACCAAAATGACTTGAAACATAGATGTCCAGGCTAAAGTACATACTATTTGAATAAGGTCCCAGCAGAGTGAAATTGAGAAGCTCATAAGGTCCAAAGAAATCAGTTCGAGGAAATTCCCACGATGTTAAAACTCCTCTAATTCGATGAACCTCACTAAAGTTGAATGTATTTGAGTGGGGATTAATGAACATAGGGAAAAGCTTCAAATGCATCTGTAGACGAGGTCCTTCTTGCCAGAAAATTGAATCAATTGATAATTGATAAAGGCTCAAGTCGAGAGATCTAGTTAAGTACATTTCAAACTTCTGAATATATGGAGGAAAATAAGAAAAACTAGGGCTTTTCAGACGATATTCAACTATTATAGGTGATGCACAAAAGCACGGCACTGGGGAAGATGGGACATATTCGTAGAAATTATCTGTTGGGCATGCTTGACTAGGGCAGGTCATTGTTTGAGTTGAATTTGTTGAACTATCAGGGATTCCATCTCCTCCAGCTTCGGATCGACAGAACTGGCCTACATTTTGTATGCTTGCATTCTTGCAAATAGGATTTCCTTCAAGCCTGAGAAAAGCTGCTAAAGTGAGAATTTGAAGTTCTAGAAGTAAAACAAGGTATACTTTTGCTAATAATTTTAAATACAAGACATAATTTATGGGCAAGGGAACCACTCCATAACATGAAAGGAAGCATAAAATTCCCAACATATGCCATTGGATATGGGAAATGAAAGACGAGAAAAGAAAAAAGCTCCAAGGAATCCTAGCTATATCCACCTGTGTTGAGAATACAACTATAGAACAATGTGTGTTGCTTTTTAAAATTTGGTAACATGTCTCTCCTAATTGAAATTGTACCATTCATGCCACTCTTAATTTGCATGCAATTATTTTGTGCATTTCCTCATTTCCATGAAACTATTTAATCAATTTGTGTATCTGTAAAAGTCTCCATTTTTAACTGCACTGAGAAAAATAAGATGTCCAGCTATAATAACATCCTTAACAATGCAGAGTTCTTTTTTGTTCTATCTTCTCTAATAAATCCAGAACAATATATAAGAAACAACTCTGAAAATAGGGATCTGATTGAAGCCATTGCATTGGAAACATACCTCAAGGTGACGTTTGCTGGAGGATTTAGCTCTCCCGATATGTTCGACAGTGAATTGTTCCGGAGATCACTGCAAAATTCATCAAACTTCTAAATAAGCTCAATCTAAAAATTTACACTAAATCATTAAGGTCCTCAAACACTAAATGTTAATGCTACTTTTTTCGTAAAGGAATTTACAGTTTAAGTCTCGCTTTTGTACTAAAAGATACATTCCACCATATAGCAGGGACAGAACCAGTCAACAAATTATTCTCGAGTGACCTGTAATACAAGTCATTACAGAAATCAGATCCAGTCTGCATAGAAGTGCAATATTATACGAAATGCAGATTTAGGGAAGTTAGGAGATTCTCACAATTTCTGAAGTGAAGGAAGATCAGAGAAACTCTCAGGAATAGATCCATTAAGCTGGTTATCTGACAGATCGCTGCAATAAATAACGAAATTAAACAGGAAAAGTTTATAAATTACTCAGATTAAACACAGACGGTGATATGTAATAATTTTTTTGTGTAACATTCATTTAAAGTTAACATGCTGATGCAGCAAGAAGTATAAATAGAACAAGTTACAAGTTTTATTTTTGGACAGACAAGTTACAAGTTTACTTGGGCCATTTGCATACATTGTTGTCATATTGTGAGATAGTCTATGTGAAGGTATGGATCCACTCAGTTGATTCCAGCTTAGATCTCTGTGAAATGAACCCAGTAAAAGGTTACATAATAGAGGTATAAATAGAAGAGTAAATAAATGCATTATAGTGTCCATTAATTCAAGGTTGTTGAGCCATCTTAATACTTACAGATAACTAAGGCTAGGTATCCTGCTAAAATCAGGAATTTCTCCCTGCAAGCTACAATTCCTAAGACTTCTGCCAAATCAGAAAGAGGAAGAAGAAAAACTATTAGCAACCCTTTCAAGCAAATTTATGCAACATGTAATAAACACAAAATGAAAGCACTTAAAACATCTCAAGAAGTGGAAATACTGGATTTCAGAGGTCATTTGGATATCAGTGAAATTCTAAAATTCCTATTGGAATTACCTTGCATATGACCTTGATCACCAAATTAATGCAACTTGCTTATAGTCCTAATGTAAAGCAGTACAAACATGAACCATCGATTCAACAAGAGAAAGATACGAATACTACAACTTACATTTTTGCCAATTGGGAAAGGTTTCCATAAGAAGCTGGAATCTCATTACCCATGAAGTTGTTGTTATCAAATTGACTGCAAATGGAAGAGAAAACAATAATTTCCATCAACCAAGAAGAAAATCTCGTCAAGAAAAAACAGATTACCTACTGAGATCACACAAAAGGAAACAAGTTACTCCAAACTAAAAATCCAGACAGTGTTGAATTAGGACGTACATTATGCGCAAGTTTGGTAAGTTGGATAATTCTGGTGGAAGATATCCAGATAAGTTATTATTATCAAAAAGCCTGTAAAAGTTTGCATCAAGTATACACCATCAGGAATCAGTCAACAAGTATCAATACAGAACAATTTCCCAAAAACACAAGGAAATAACGCTTTAAGAACTCACAAATGAAGAAGAGTGGGTACTTTAGAAAGCTCAGACGGAATTTGACCACTGAAGGAGTTGTTGTTCATGTGGCTGCAAAGCAATTAATGTACATGCAGCTGTCAAACATGAGAAATATAAAATGCTAGCCAACTTCAAGTAGCATTTAGCTTGAACATGTACTTACAGATGTTTTACATTGACCAAGTTAACAAATGATTTTGGTATTGGACCTGACATATAGTTTTGGTCAACTTGTAGCCTATTTAATTTTGAAAGGTAACCGAGCTCATCAGGTAAAGAACCAGATAATTTGTTTCCACTCAAGAGCCTGCATACAAATGCATCACAAAATTTTTTATGAAAATTGTGTACTGTAAAACAGAAAATTATGTTGATATTCCAAAAACAAGTGTACCCAGAACTATAGATTGGTTGAACTCAACTTACAAGAGTTTCAAGGATGTCATGTTTCCTATCTCCTTTGGTATAGTGCCACTTAATTCATTCCACATGAAATCTCTTCCGGAAGAGAAGAAAACGAAATACAAAACATTAGAAAACAACTAAAAGATAATCAGGAAGAAAAAACCTCCAAAAAAGTGGAATCACAGATCAATTTTTGAGAGGCCAGACTCACAATATTAGAAGGTGAGATAGTTGGCCAAGCTCAGGTGCTAAACTTCCTGAGAGATTCATGTTCAGCAGTTGGCTGCATGAAATCATAAGTAAGAAAAAAAAACATTATCACTCACTGTGCGGGTAACGTAATCTGGAATGGAAAAGGTAAGAGCAGTACGAAAAAAGAATGCATACAGTTCCTCAAGGTGCAAGTACCCATCAGCCCCAACAGTACTAAAACAAAAAACTCCAGTCCAATGAGATTTACAAGGATCCCCATTGTTCCAGTTCTTGAGATGCTGCCTAGGATCACTTAAACTGTTCTTAACTGCTCTCAATGCATTGACTGCAAAAGGGCACAGAGCATAATTCATACTTTTCAATTGAATCGTATAAGAATCATATACAAATGATTGAATTGCACTGAATTAAATCTGGATATAACAAGTAAGAAATATAGCATATGTGCAGCAAACTCACCTTCAGAAGGATTTGTAACTTGTGCAACCGCAAGGAGGACGAAGCAAGAACACAACAGAGCAATGACACATCCACAGACTCTCATTCTCAGCATTCTAACACCCTATGGAAACGACCCAATGAGCAATTTCTATAAAACTTGCAAACACTAAATTCAAAATCTTGACTTTCTTTGTCATAAGAAGTAAAATTAGAACATGCAACAAAACACAAAATAAAGATAAAAGGAAACAGTTGAAAAGTTTTCTCTCAATTTTCAAAAGCAAAATCATACTTGACACTATAAGTGGTGGACTTTGAGACTTTGTTGTGAGAGAAAGATACTGCTCAGGAAGCACACACAGTTCCAAACACAAACATCAAGGCCGAGTCAATGGGAAGGCTAAGAATGGTGAAGTCTGTGCACAGAGAAAGAAGGCCTGAGATACATCATTTTCGTCATCTTGAGCATCAACATAAGTTGTAACATTAATTAGATCGTCATAGTTTGTTGAGTAAGGTTGGTCTTTGTTTTCTTTTGTTTAATGTTTTTTTTAAATTTAAGTGGAAAGAGATGAGAATAATGACATATGGCGTCTTCTTTGCATCTGCACCTATTACATAAAGTCCACTAAAAAATTCCTTTGCGTGGATTTCCACTAACCTCTCTTTTAGAGATGGCAAAAATTCCTGCGAGCGCGGGTTTCCATAATTTAATTTTGGTGAGAGAATTTTATGCAAGGTTGTTATCTTTACCAATAGCATAATGATATGCGAGATAATTTTTTCATCTGTCATTATATCATTGGTCGGGTATAGTATGCCATATTTTTGTTACAAGAAAGTTTTTATGCTAGTTGGGACTGTATAAAGTATTTTTGTCAAGTAAGCTTTTAGCATTTTATAAGCAATCAATCATAAATCACATTTATGTTAAGTACGTGAACATACTTGGTTGGTGATTAGTGGTCATAAATCACATTTATTTTTGTTTCAATGATTTAGTTTTGGAGAGAGAATTTCATGCAAGGTTGTTATCCCCACCAATAGCATAATAATATATGTGGGATAATTTTTTCATTTGTCATTATATCATTGGTCGGGAATAGTATGCTATATATATTCCTGTTACAAGAAAGTTTTTATGCTACTTGGGACTGTATAAAGAATTTTTGTCAAGTAAGCTTTTAGCATTTTCATAAGCAATCAATCATAAATCACATTTATGTTAAGTAGGTGAACATACTTGGTTAGTGGTTAGTGGTCATAAATCACATTTATTTTTGTTTCAGTTATTTAGTTTTGGAGAGAGAATTTCATGCAAGGTTGTTATCCCCACCAATAGCATAATGATATGCAGGATACTTTTTTCATCTGTCATTATATCATTGGTCGGGGGAATAGTATGCTATATTCCTGTTACAAGAAAGTTTTTATGCTAGTTGGGATTGTATAAAGTATTTTTGTCAAGTAAGCTTTTAGCATTTTCATAAGCAATCAATCATAAATCACATTTATGTTAAGTAAGTGTGTTGAGACCCAAAAAATTCATGATTGGGCCCAAATAAATTATTAGCCCGAAACGCCATTTTATTAAGAAAAGGCATAAAAAAGAGGTACTCGAAAACTTGCCACATNNAATTGAAATTCATGCGCCATGCTAATTCACCATGCTAGCTCTACAAGCCCATGCCAAAATTAAACATCAAGGATGATAAAAAAATTAAAGCACGCCAAGCGACATGCCATGCCAAGCATGAAATCGTTGTTTCACACCCAAACACACTACAAGCCTAAGGGGGCCCAAGCCACTCAAAATGCCCGGGGCTTGCTTGAGTGGGTTGTGGTATGGATGGTAATAGGTCGTCATGAGGCCCATTGATGGGACGAGAAATGGAGGTTCCGGGTTGCTTGGGAGGCTCGGGACCCAAGCCCATTTCTTAGGCCCAAATATATGGGTGAGCAAAAAGGGGAAAATAACTCAACCAAAATTAGCCTAGTCAAAGGATAGCCCAACCAAAAGCCCAATGTTTAAATAGCCCATTTATTTAATGAAGTACCTTAGCCCATACAAAATTTCACAATAAGCCACAAAAGCCTCAGCCCTTTGCTAGAAAAATAGAAGCCACGTAGAAGAGGTCTGCAGGATCACTAAACAGAGCTGCTGGAAAGTGCCAGCACATGGGAATGGATCAAGTTCCAAAACAAAACACCAGAGAGACCAAGGGCTATTAGCATGTAAGTTGTCAGGAAGAGGAGTACCCTTTCAAACCAGCATATACACCCAGTTGTTTTCCTTTATCAGTGCTGGCCTAGGAAAGAGAAGGGAAAGAAGAAGAAAAGTAGCCAAGAGTGGAGCTTCCTACTGAAGCAGCCGCGGGAAAGGGGGTCTTGAGCTCCAAAACTCCTGATTTTGTGCAAATAGATAAGGGGAAATCTCACCCAAATAGGAAAGTCAAGAGAGGAGAGGAAAAAAGGATGGGAAGGTTTGCCAAGATTGGGAAGAAACCATCAGGGTTTCTTGGGAAAGGATAGTTTCCCGCAACTATAAAAGGAGGTCCCCTCCACCTAGCAAAAACCAACCCAGGCTGAGAGAGCAAGCTTCCTCTCTTACTAGCAAAATCCAGTAACCTCATTCACTATTCTTCTTCGTTCTGCTTTGCTTGACAGATTATTTTCAGAATCTGTCAAGCTGCCGGAAGAAGCGATGTTCATCTTTTACCTCCTTTCAGCCAAGATCACCCTGCAAATCTGGTTTCCCTCATTTTAAACACTCACATTTCTCCTTAAGAAGCCTTATTTTCCTCTTTGGTGCTCAACTCATGCTGCCCCTGCTCCCATGCCACAAGCTCTTCATGCTAAGCCAAAATCTTATCTGAAAGCAAGCACAAAACACCTGTAAGCAGCCCTCATTTTCATTGGTGAAGGTGAAGGTAACCAGAACACTTCCTAAGGTTTTGCTGCCCTTCCGAAGTGCTTTTGGGGCTTAATTTTCGAACTCCAGCACAGGGGGCAATTTCAGTGATTTCCCTTTTCTGGCAGCCCAGCCCATTTACAGCTGCCGGGAGAAAAAAGACCCCCACAAAGTGAAACATACTTGGTTCGTGGTTAGTGGTCATAAATCACATTTATTTTTGTTTCAGTGATTTAGTTTTGGAGAGAGAATTTCATGCAAGGTTGTTATCCCTACCAATAGCATAATGATATGTGGGATAATTTTTTCATTTGTCATTATATCATTGGTCGGAAATAGTATGCCATATTCATGTTACAAGAAAGTTTTTATGCTAGTTGGGATTGTATAAAGTATTTTTGTCAAGTAAACTTTTAGCATTTTCCTAAGCAATCAATCATAAATCACATTTAAGTTAAGTAAGTGAACATACTTGGTTAGTGGTCATAAACATTGAAAACCATATTGGTTTTGGGTAGAGTTAAGTTGATATCATACTCGTGTCTGAGATCACCTTGTTATTTAACTGGATTTCTAATATCAACTGTAGCTACTAAATCATTATTTCACAAAGGATTTTAATCCATAAAAAAATTATATCAGCAAAAGGATTCGAGTTCATTGGCAAGACGTGCCAAAGTACGAATGGAAGTACAAATTTACTGCTTTTATTAGAGGGCATAAATTGTCAACATCAAATTCCATTATAACATGAAGGAAGTTGAGGTTCCACCCCAAAACTAATTGGCAATGAGGGGAATAACCTAACTCCTTATAACCCCTTGCTAGGTTTCTTAACTTTCCAATGTGTGACTCTTTACCTTCACATTCTCATACGCCCCCGCATGTGTGGCGATTTTTCAAGCGTAACACGTGGACAACACATGTTGGGTGACGTGGAGCACGTGTGGCCGTTGGGCTTTCACACGTGGGCTAACCCGCTCTGATACCATGAAGGAAGTTGAGGTTCCACCCCAAAACCAATTGGCTTTGGGGTGGAACCTCAACTTCCTTCATGGTATTCATCCTATTAGTATTTCCAGTTTAATATTAGACCCAATTGCTCTCAAGACTTGCAATTATTGCTTACAAGTTTCCACAAGTTCCAGTCATGTTGATATGAAATTCTGAATGAAATACATCTCTACTTGACAAGGACTCACTCAATCACAAAGAGGCTGCCGCAATGGCAGATCCAGAAATTTTCATTTCGAGGATCAACATGTAAAAGGTTAAAAAAAATTCTATGCAAAATAGACCCTTTGAAATGAAATGATAGTACTCTAATTCATAGTTAATAGATAAAACCATACAAAATACTCATGTTCATTATCAAAGAGAACTGCATCAACTTTAAAAAATAGACACACATTGCAATACACCAGAAATATCTCTAAGAATGTGATAATAAACCAAAAAATTAGTGCAATCCTTATCGTTTCCCAAGGAGTCTTGTCTTATTCGACATAAGAACTGACATATCTTAGCACAATCCTGCTCATTTTAGGGCATTTACGTCATTTTTTAGGTCCGTCGTAGTTTTGATTTGGGGCTTTATCTGCGTTTCTTTTGTATTCTAGCTCTCAAACTTTGGACCCTTATGAGTACTGTCTTAGGGAGAGCTTATTCAAGCAAATATTTCTTTAATATGTAAGAGTTAGGTTATTCTTGTAACTCTTTGTGGATTGAACATCTAAAGCTTTTTACTTATATTGACCTCAGGTTCCTTCATGCATTCATATCATACATGAAAAACTGTTTTAAGTAAAAATATTGGCTAAGTATGAAAAATGATTTTTCAGAATAATCATTTTCTCAAGATAATTTTTGACGGCTTTTATTCCTTACACATGAAATAAGAAAATTTGATTTTATGGGATTTTAGTATGAAGTATATATTGACTTAATGAGCCATCATTTTTAGCCTAAATCGTATTTTGCACTAAAACCAATTTTTCATATTTTGATTTGGTTAGAATTTGATTTTCTAGTATATTTATTTGAATCCAAATAGAGGGTACTTTCTTATTTACATTGTAAACTTAAGTAAATAGAGTAATATAAAAATAAATGAAAGTAAAAGGACAAAGACATTTACTACTGGCATTGTCTTTTCCTCAAGGAAGATAAAATTGGTATTGTAAAGGCAGTCATGTTGATATGAAGACTCCAAATTGTGCATTAGTACATGACAACCATCTGAACCGTGCATTATACTTATAAATAGGTCTTGGACCACATCTGGAATATGACCTATATATAGAAATTTGAAGTTTAAATCTGACATCTCTCTTAGAGCACATCTGCATCACCTATTTTCCTTGCATCTGTTTATAATTTTGTGAAAATGCAATCATAAATATTGAATTTCTTTAGAAACTGACTTGACATTCTGAAACTGGCCATCCAGGCATCCAATTACCTTAGTTTAAAAGAGCAAACCAATCACACATTATTTACTTTCAACTTTAGAATTCTGAAATTCTTCCAGACAGATTGTGCTTAAAAGTACACCCTACACTTCCAGACATACTTTCCCTGTAACAGGTCTCTCAAGAATGTAAGTGTTCGCATGTCATGTACACAAATTGCAGCGCTAAACCAATGATAAAAGCACATACATACTTGAACTTTTTCTAAGTGATGACTAATACTTTGGGTACCAAAACATCCCTTTAATGCCCACTGGGTCAGGTTCAAAACCCAAATTTTGATAGAACTCCACAACTGCAATGACAAAGTAAGAAAATAGAGTGTGACAATGAGTATAATTTTTTTTTAATACAAGTTGAACATGCTAAAGCAGGCAACACCCAAAGCCGGACTTGTCTTAGGAAGGAACACTGATATAGAGAAAGGTTGGTGGCAAAATATTTATGTTGCCACGCTGATAATTACTTAATAGCTATAATTAGATACATGTATATATGGAAGGTGAGCTGTTTTTCAGGGGCTGAATATCAGCCTGTGTTCTTTCCTAATTAACTTGTATTCTGTCCATATAATGGGCAATTCTCGATGTATAGAGATACATTTTTTCAGAAAGACTCTAAATTGTCATGGTATCAGAGCTATAGCTCTGAATTATCTCTCGCTCCCAAGTCTCTTAGTCTCAGTTATCTCTTGCTCTCAAGTCTCTTAGTCTCGGTTATTCTTGATCAAGTTCTCTTGACATCATGTCTTCGGATAAGTCTGAGGTTTCTTTGATTCGTTTCAATGGCAAGAACTACTCTGCTTGGGCGTTTCACTTCGGAATTTTCGTCAAAGGTAAGGAGGCGTGGGGACATGTTGATGGAAGTAACCCAGCTCCTGACAAAAACAAAGACAAAGACCAGCACGCCAAGTGGGAAGTCAAGGACGCTCAAGTTATGACATGGATTTTAGGATCTGTCGAACCTAATATCATCTTGAACCTTCGATCATCTCAGACTGCAGCTCAGATGTGGACTTACCTGAAGAAGATCTATAGTCAACGAAACACTGCTCGTCGGTTCCAGCTTGAACATGAATTGGCCGCTCTCCAACAGGATAGCCTTTCTATCTCTGATTTTTACTCTAGATTCACTAATCTTTGGGGTGAATACACTGATATAGTTTATGCTGACTTACCATCCGAAGGTCTTAGTTCTGTTCAATCTGTCCATGAAACTACCCAGAGGGATCAATTTCTAATGAAACTGAGACCTGAATTTGAAGGCACCAGATCCAATCTTATGAACCGAGAATCTGTCCCCTCCTTGGATACATGCCTCAATGATCTCCTTCGCGAGGAACAACGCCTTCTCACTCAAACCACCATGGAACAACGGCGGTCTGCATCTGTTCCTGTGGCCTATGCAGCACAAGGTAAGCCACGAGGCAGGGATATGAGCACTGTTCAGTGTTTTTGTTGCAAGGGATTTGGTCATTATGCTGCAAATTGTCCCCGAAAATTCTGCCACTACTGCAAAAAGGATGGCCATATCATCAAGGAATGTCCTACTCGACCCCCCAAGAAATCAGAGACCGCATATACTGTCTCCGTTGGCTCTTCTAGTGCTGGTAGTTCTGTGACTGCAGTACCGCTGACACAAAGTGCTCCTGTTCAACCTGTGACCCCTGACATGATTCAACAAATGATCATTTCTGCATTTTCAGCTTTAGGACTCTCAGGTAAACCCTTCTCTACATCATCTCCTTGGTACTTTGATTCCGGGGCTTCCCATCATATGACAAACAATGCTGATTCTCTTACCAATGTAAACAAATATTTTGGAAATCTCAAAATTCATACTGCTGATGGCAATCATTTACCTATCACGGCCACTGGTGATGTTTCTTCCTCTCTCACTGATGTCTTTGTATCTCCTGGTCTTACCACCAATCTTGTGTCTGTCGGTCAGTTGGTTGATAATGATTGCAAAGTGGAATTCTCTAAATCTGGTTGTGTTGTGCAGGATTAACAGTCAGGGAGGATGATCGCGAGGGGCTTAAAGTGGGACGTCTTTTTCCTCTTCAATTTCCTTTGTTTTCTTTTTCACCCTTTGTCTCTTGTAATTCTGCTCATGTTGATTACCGAGCGTGGCATAAACGTCTCGGACATCCAAACTCTACTGTACTTCATGATTTACTGAAATCTGGTTTTCTTGGGAATAAAGAATCACCATCTCTTAGTGCTGTTCAATTTGATTGCAATTCTTGCAGACTTGGCAAAAGTAAGACTCTGCCATTTCCTATTCACACACCCCATGTGGTCCAACCTTTTGATTTGATACATAGTGATGTGTGGGGTATGGCACCAGTCACTTCTCATGCTAATTACAAATACTTCGTCACTTTTATTGACGACTATAGCCGTTTCACATGGATATATTTTCTACATTCTAAAGATGAAGTCTTTTCTGTTTTTAAGATTTTTCATGCATATATTCAGACCCAATTTTCGGCCCATATCAAAATCCTTCGTTCTGACAATGGGGGTGAGTATATGTCTCATTTGTTTCAGGACTTCCTACAGACTCATGGCATCATCTCTCAACGGTCTTGCCCTTCAACACCTCAACAAAATGGGGTGGCTGAAAGGAAGAACCGTCACCTTCTTGATGTTGTTCGCACTCTCCTGTTAGAGTCATCTACGCCCTCTCGTTTTTGGTGTGAAGCTCTCTCCACTGCTGTCCATCTCATCAACAGGTTGCCTTCTCCCACATTGCACCACAACTCTCCTTTCACCAAGTTATTTGGTCGCCCTCCATCTTATTCCAACCTTCGTACATTTGGTTGTATCTGTTATGTTCATCTTCCTGCACATGAACGCACAAAACTCATGGCTCAATCGATCCAGTGTGCTTTCCTAGGATATTCAGTCCACCATAAAGGTTTTCTTTGCTACGATCCACATTTGCGACGCATTCGAGTTTCTAGAAATGTAATCTTTCTAGAAAATCAGTATTTTTTTCCCACGCATCACGACCCCGTTTCTCCTTCATTTTCTGTTTTGCCTATGTTTACTAACTCTTCTGCAGGTCCTGTTTTAAATATCTCTTCTCCAGCTCCAGTCCCTTCTCATCCTCTCCTCGTGTATCACCGACGCTCCTCCAAAACTTCCCATCAACCTCCAGCACCTCCCCAGCCCCCTCCAGCTCCTTCCCCGACTGCTGCTCCTGTTCCAGCAACTACACCTCCTGTTCCAGCAACTGCACCTCCCCCCCTCAGACAGAGTACTCGGGTTCGTAGACCACCAGATAGGTTTGGTTCCTCTCCTCTTTCCCTCTTCCCTGCCACCTTGTCTTCTATTTCTCTTCCTTCGTCTTATACACAGGCCATGAAGCATGAGTGTTGGCGGACAGCGGTTGAATCTGAGCTTCTCGCACTTGAGGAAAACCAAACTTGGGACGTTGTTCCATGTCCCTCCTCCGTGAAACCCCTTGGCAGTAAGTTCGTGTTTTCTATCAAGCTTCATTCTGATGGGTCCATAGACCGTTATAAGGCTCGGTTAGTAGCACTTGGCAACAAACAAGAATATGGTCTCGACTATGATGAGACCTTCGCACCAGTTGCCAAAATGACCACTGTCCGCACCATACTCGCCCTTGCTGCATCCCAATCCTGGCCCTTACATCAAATGGATGTCAAGAACGCATTTCTCCACGGTGATCTCAAGGAAGAAGTTTACTTGAAACTTCCCTCTGGTATGCCTACTTCCTCACCTAATGATGTTTGCAAACTGAAACGTTCTTTGTATGGTTTGAAGCAGGCCCCGCGAGTATGGTTTGAAAAGTTTCGCTCCACTTTGCTTGGTTTTTCTTTCACTCAGAGTCAGTATGACTCCTCTCTTTTTCTACAACGGACATCCATGGGTATCGTTGTTCTTCTTGTTTATGTGGATGATATTGTCATCACTGGCTCCGACTTGGAGGCAATCTCTGCAGTTCAGACTTTGTTGCATTCTACTTTCCACATGAAAGATCTTGGTCCGCTCACTTATTTCTTGGGTTTAGAGGTCCATCATCAACCTCATGGTCTCTTCTTGCTTCAGCACAAGTACAGTCAAGATCTGGTTCAGTTAGCCGGCCTCACCAACACTACTTCCGTTGACACCCCCATGGAACTTAATGTGAAATATCGACGTGACGACGGGGACCTTCTTGAGGATCCTACTACCTATCGGAAGCTGGTTGGTAGTCTTATCTATCTAACCATCACCCGACCAGACATCTCTTATGCTGTTCACACTGTCAACAAGTTCATGCAAGCCCCGAGGCATCACCATCTCTCTGCCGTTCGCCGCATCATTCGCTATATTCTTGGCACACCTAGTCGTGGCTTGTTCTTCCCTACAGGTTCTTCTCTTCAGCTTCAGGCCTATAGTGACGCTGATTGGGCTGGTTGCCCAGACACCAGGAGATCTACTACTGGCTGGTGTATGTTTCTTGGTGATGCCCTTATCTCTTGGAAATGCAAGAAGCAAGACCACGTCTCCAAATCATCCACTAAGGCAGAGTATCGCGCCATGTCTGCTGCGTGCTCCGAGATCATTTGGCTGCGTGGTCTTCTCACAGAGCTTGGGTTCAGTCCACTTCATCCTACTCCACTGTATGCTGACAACACAAGTGCCATCCAAATTGCAGCCAACCCCGTCTGTCACGAACGCACCAAGCACATCGAGGTTGACTGTCACTCCATCCGAGAAGCCTATGATCATCAGGTTATCACCCTTCCACATGTCTCCACTACTCTGCAGATTGCCGATATCTTCACCAAATCCATGCCACGTCAGCGCCATCATTTCCTCGTTAGCAAATTGATGCTTGTCGATTTACCAGCATCAATTTGAGGGGGGATGTCAAAGGAAATCAGATTTAAATGCCAGCAGATTCTTCAGATTTAAATGCCAGCAGATTCTTTCATTAATTAGATACATGTATATGTGGTAGGTTAGCTATAATTAGATACATGTATAATTAGATACATGTATATGTGGTAGGTTAGCTATAATTAGATACATGTATATGTGGAAGGTGAGCTGTTTTTCAGGGGCTGAAGATCAGCCTGTGTTCTTTCCTAATTAACTTGTATTCTGTCCATATAATGGGCAATTCTCGATGTATAGAGACACATATTTTTCAGAAAGACTCTAAATTGTCAGATGCATATAGACTAAATGCTATAAATAACTGCTGTTTTACCTTGACTATCTGCAAACAGTGAAATATTTCCGATGTCTCTCTGCAGAAGAGCCCTTATAAGCTTTTCAACAAGGGCCTTTCCGAGGCCTTGGCCCTGAATGATAAAGATATCATTAGAAACAATCAAGAAACCATCTCATGTAATTAGTGCGTAGGTCCAACAAACAATCTTTAAGCACCATCATACCTGATAACCAGGATCAACAAGGACATCCCAAATTGTAGCATTGAAGGCATGATCTGATGTAGCTCGAGCCATGCCAATTAACTTCTTTTGGTCATTCCCCTCTGTCAAATAACTTCTCCAAGTACACTAAGTGTTCATCAAGTAGTTTTAGATGTAGTAACAAGCATGGATATTAGATTGTAATACCAGTTGTGTGAAAAAGAAGGATCCTGCAACAATGCTGTATCCACTATGTACCTGATCCAGGTGATTTCCGAAGTGAATGCAACGTGGCTACCATGTAGCTATTTTTCAAAGCTGCAGCTAGTTTCGACAGCGACCTCCGAGGCCAGCCTACCTATCAAATTTACATGAAAGTTATTTAACTTTAGCCAGTGGGTATAAGATAACATTATCAAAATTCACTACTTCATATACAGCAAAAGAATAACATATCAAATTTTACTGAAAGGTCAATCA
This sequence comes from Prunus dulcis, assembly GCF_902201215.1. Classification (NCBI taxonomy): domain Eukaryota; kingdom Viridiplantae; phylum Streptophyta; class Magnoliopsida; order Rosales; family Rosaceae; genus Prunus; species Prunus dulcis. Next base: position 25,899,871 of record NC_047655.1, on the reverse strand, counting down.
GGTAAGATACATCCACAATAAGTAGACTCCTGACCTATGAGGAGTGACTTAGACACAATTGCGAATTCAAAAGGCATTAATTTTTCGATGCATGTGCAAAAGAAGTAGCAATGGCAGTATATTTACCTTATCACAAAGGGCTTGAAGATCATACACATCAATATCTCCACCAGAAGAAAATAATATTTCTTCAACTGTTCCATCTGGTTCAGTCTTTTCAATGAGAACAAATTCTTGAGGCAAAGGTTCTTCTTCCTCTTCTGGAAGCGTGGAGTGGGGGTTCTACTACTTGTGTTGTGTTGTTGTTTAAAATGCTGCAATAAGAAGTGAGTTAAGGGCCATACTTTCTTGTCTGTATCTGTGATAAAATCTAATTTCTTGCTCTTCTAGACTTCAATTAGTATTAATTTAAAGACGACATAGTGGTACAAGCACATTGCCATTTAAAAGTGTCATTAATCCATAAAGTAACATTCTTTCTAAGCAAGTTCACTGATGAAGTGCTCAAATCAATCAATGCCTTCATATTTGATCACTTAAACGTTAAAGCACTATGTAACTATAAGTTTTTTAAAACTCAAATTGTGTTTCTCGCTTCAGCAAGGCATCCTTCTATGCAGCAACATAACAAATGCAGCGTTCCAATTTAACATACCCTACAGAAATTCTTCCACATTCACCCTGCTTGCTGCAAAAAATACAGCAAAAGGGTAAAACTTTTCCATCCATAGTTCACCTAATAATGAGGAATTACTAAACTTCAACACTCACTATGCAGACAATGGGCAAGTGTGCATACCTTTAGCAGGCTTCTTGCTTATATTGCAAGGAAAGAATAACTTGTTTGATGCTTGACGACACAATTCAAACGAAACAATTGGGCATCTGCTACGAATTTAAACGAAAAAGGACATTATTTTCTTCAATCCAACATCATCAAGTAACTCGAACCAAATGGTTACTCTAAACAGATTCCAAAACGCATTCTTTTTGTAATTAAACGCTTTTCAAACTAAGAATGTCGTAGCTTGATACTGAAATCAACCTATAAGTTGAAAACTACCAAATGTCCCAACAAATAGTTTGATGAACTGAAATGGGTTGAAATGAAACCATAAAGACTGATGGACAAGAAGAACTTACAGAGGATAGGAAGCGACGGGAGTGAGCGTACGTATCTTCCTTGTTGTTTTTGCTGTGGAGCTGAAGCTATAGCTTGTGTGATGTGAGTCACTGTGACCCTGTTGGCTTGGATATTGCCCTTTAGAAAACTATACAGGGCGAAGCTACTAGCTTTGCTTTCAAAATTTCTGACCTGATATATCGATCGGCTATAGCGCACACAACTTTTTATCTTCCCTTAATGCCCTGCCTCCCGGGTATATCACATAAATGCCATTTTATGCGCTAAAAATACAAACTTGTCAAATTATAGCCTTTTCTTTTCTTCCTTTAATTTATTTTTATAATTACTTTCTTGTTCTTTTCCTTTAAATAAGTACTAGGTATAGTGGCAGTGATTTAGGCCAGCCGGTTGAGGTAACATGGCCTCCCCTCTGCCTTGCACCCATGTTCGAAATCCCTTCATACATTAGAGTAATTAAGGACAGTCCCGATCTCTTGGACCACAGGAGTCCAAGAAATTTGTGGTCACTCACCGTTGGTTGTAAATTCAACGGTTTACTCACTCTTGCACTCCTTTTAAGAAACTTTTTTGAATCATTGGATTAACATCCAACGGTAGATGATCATAATCTCTTGGACCATCGGGACTGATAGTTAAGGATATCACGATTGTAATTATATAAAAAATAAAAATAAAAACAGTATTAGGAATAGGGCTTTTATTGGGTTTGTAAATTGTATCCAGCTCGAATTGCCTAACCAGAGATATTGGGCCTGATAAGCCATATTGGGTAATGGATCTACCATATTGGACCTTGATCAAATTAAAAGGAGACTATGTTACCTTTGTTTGGTCAAGAGAGACCACAGCAAAGAAAAGAGTGTGCTTTGAAGTATTATAATTTGAGTCTTTCATTGATAATAAACAAATAATTGATTTGGACGAAAAAGAGGATGTAGCATGTACTTGCAACATCTCTCCTCTCTCTTAGGAATGGCAAAAATCCACGCAGGGGTGGGTTTATTCGGAGAGGGTATGGGGGATAGTCTCCCGACCGGGACAGGAACAAGAATTCCCTAAAACCTATTAAACAGGGATGGGTTCGAAAACAGAGACGGAGAAGGGGATGATATTGTCATATCCGACCCCTATCTGACCCGTTGCCATCCCCTTCTCCCCCTCCCTCTCTCTCTCTCTCTCTCTCTCCCTCTCATCTTTATTGAGTTCCGCGTCACTTGTGTCCCATCACTCCATGTCTAGTAAAATAAAAAGCAGACATTTGAACGAGATATTACAAGGGAAATATTTGTTAAATCTCTCTGCAAAATGCAACGGAAATGTGAATTCTATGAAGCAGGAACCAAATTTACTAAAGGGAAAATGCAACTAAATTTTACAAAAATGGCAAAGACACAGTAAGAGAAGAAAATAAGGGAGCAATTCACTACTTCTTGAACAGTAAAATAAAAAGGCCGCCAGCTAAAAGCCCAATGACAACCCAATTCCCAGCACCATGACCTTGCCCTTCCTGTACAAGATCAAAGCTTGCAGCCAACATTACACCAGCAGCCATTCCATTGCATAACCCTGCCCATTGTGGATCAAGCTCCACAAAGAAGAATGGAACTGCACCTAAACCAGTGGTAGCAGCCATTGCCAACGTGAATAATGCAACAGTGGAGACTGAGACCTTGCTGTTCGCGCTTTTCAACTCGCCCAGTCCATTATTTGAATCCTCAAAACTTAAGGAATTCTCTATACCAGTGCCATCAATAACATTGCTTCTCACATTTTTGTGTGGAGCAGATATCAGCTTTCGGGAAACTTCATTCTCAAAGTCAGCTGTAAGGTTAAAGCAAAAACAAAAGAAATCAAATTCTAATTGGACGTACGTAGGAGTGAAGTTAGAGGCAATTGGTAATTGGCCCTCGGTGGGATTTCTTTGATTTTATCAGCAAAAAGAAATTTGGTGGGACTTTAATTTAATATTGCTGGTCAGCGCTCAGCAGCACGTTGTTTTTGTCTAAAACCAGCGACTCTGAAAAAAAAAAGAAAAAGAAAAGAGAAGGGTTAATTGAAGAAATTAAAAAAAGAAAATGACTTATGATGTCACTATTGCATTGTTGTGAAGGAAAATTGTTGTGTGCATTTTTAAAATTGGAGCGGGGAAATCACCATTTTTTTATAAAGAGTAGAGATTTTGGGAACTTTTTTTGCAATCAGAAATATTAAGGATGTTTTGCACCCGGTTCAGTTTGGTTCAGTCCAATACACTAACCAAAACTGAGAAAAAAAAATGAAGAAGAGAGAGCAGTTTTGCCTCAATTACTGTTAGTAACAACCAACAACTCAAAATTCAGTATGCAGTAAAATGACCATCATTCTTTTGTTACACTACAACAACAACATCTCAAATGCTAATTTATGTACATACACTACACTACTCATTATTACTGACATTTTCATTCTCTAGATAGCCAAAAAAACAGAGACAAAATTACATTTTAGATCCGAAACTCAGCTACAAGATGTTATTTTTCTGTCTGTAATCGGGAAAACGGAGAAAATGGTTCAAAGAAACCCCCAGATTCTCATCAAGGATAACTTCTTTTCATACAACACGAATATATACAGCGTCACGTGACTAACATGTGAGGATATTTTTTCATCATCGAGGCGCGATGGTTGGGACAACACCACTGGAAAGATCACTTCATATAACACTGGAGGACACATAGGATGTGTCTCTAGTCAAGTAGGATGATGAGGTTGGTGATTGGTCACTGTATGAGGCAGCAGATGGTGAAAATACGGTGTCAGCTGCCGGCATGATTTTGATTATGTTTTCAAGCTCCCTCACCACTTCCAGCATTGCTGGCCGCTTATCTTGCTTCTCACAACAACATCTAAGGGCCAGAGCTAGGAACCTCTCTACACATTCCGACGGATAGGATCCCATTCGGCTGTCTATAATGGAGAACATCAACCCGGCCTGATGAGCTAGATTCACCTGACAAATAAATATATATATTTTTCATGAATATTTTTTTTTGGTATATGCAGATGGATCACAGAAAGAGCAGTGGTGTTTTAATGTGTTACCTCACGAACAATGTTTTTGCCATGTGATATTGGCAGCGCACTAGTCAAGAGCTCCAGAAACACAATCCCAAGGCTATAGACATCGCTTTTGTCAGTCAACTTACTCGTCAAAAAGTACTCTGGATCCAGGTAACCCTGCACGTATGATTGGTTCCAAAACAAAAGAGTTATGGAACAAAGCATACTTCTTGGTTCTCAATTTCTCACAACGGATTTGAAAGTAGCAGATATTACATTATTCTTGATTCATTTCAAGCTTTGCATAATCTAAACATACCGGTGTTCCTTTCACAGCTGTAGATACATATGAAGGTCCGGTCCCTTCATCATCCTGTAGAGGAGCAAGCCGTGAGAGTCCGAAATCGGCTACTTTAGCAATAAGGTTGGAGTCCAGAAGTATGTTGGTGGCTTTAATGTCTCGGTGGAATATGGGAGGATTTGCCTCATTATGGAGATAAAGAATGCCTTTAGCTGAACCCAATGCAATCTGTAACCTCATACCAAAGCTCAGGCTTCCCTTGGCCTTAACTGTCATATCACAGCAAGTACAGAATTTAAGAAGAAATTTCAATGCAGAATTAGCTAGATGAAACTCAAGCTGCAGAAAGAAATCTTATCCCAAAATGGGGAATGATGAGAAGAACAATGGAAATAACCAAAGAGGCATGAATGAATAGAAGGAGCCATTTAAGAAACTGGGAATGTTGGAAATTTCATACCACAAAGCCAGTCCCTTAAGGTACCATTGGGCATGAACTCATAAACCAGCATCTGCACAAGCACCAAGAACATAATTTGATTAATGATATTTACATTCATTTGATTCTAATACATTGAAGCACTCAACCAGCATCTGCACAAAAAAACCAGTTGCAACTTGGAAGCAATGACTAATTTCCCAAGACTGCAAACCTCATACCTGCTCCCCTTCTTCATCACAATATCCCACCAAAGAGACCAAGTTTCGGTGATATAATCTCGATAACAGTTCTATCTCAGTCAAGAATTCTTTTTTACCCTGCAAGGATCCTTCTTCCGCACGCTTTATGGCTACAATTGTGTCATCAGATAAAATACCTCTGTAAACTTTCCCATAACCTCCTCGTCCAAGTTGAGTTGAACTATCAAAATTCCTGGTAGCTAGTGTCATTTCTTTGAAAGTGAACACCTTTACGCCATCAATTTTCATTGTAATCTTCGAGGCTGCAAAGAGTGATAAGAACTTATACCACTTTCTAGGATGATAAATTGATAATCAACCTGATGGTATCTCCAAGTATTCAGGACTTACATGAATGTCTCCTAGAAGGTGGTCTGTCCCGGTGTCTCGAGCATCTTGTGATCAGAAGCACGACAGTTGCAGAAAGAATGACAAACGATGCAACTGCCCCTGTTATAATAGCTGCCAAAATTCCCTTCCTGATGCCCATCCTTCGTGGCCCAACGATCACTATAACAACAATATCAGTGAAGTTACCATGATGCAGAATGAAATTAAGAACAAGAAACCTGCACTAAACCTGATTCCAAAGTAAAATTAAGAAACAGAAGAGTTATGACATGCAGGAGGAACATTGACCAATATACTCATAGGCTGGTGCTGGTAGATGAGCAAATAGAAAAATGCAGCATAATTTCATAAATTAGACCAAAATGACTTGAAACGAAGATGTCCAGGCTAAAGTACATACTATTTGAATAAGGTCCCAGCAGAGTGAAGTTGAGAAGCTCATAAGGTCCAAAGAAATCAGTTAGAGGAATTTCCCACGATGTTAAAATTCTTCTAATTCGATCAACCTCACTGGAGTTGAATGTATTTGAGTGGGGATTAATGAACATAGGGAAAAGCTTCAAATGCATCCGTAGACGAGGTCCTTCTTGCCAGACAAATGAATCAATTGATAATTGATAAAGGCTCAAGTCGAGAGATCTAGTGAAGTATATTTCAAACTTCTGAATATATAGAGTAAAATAAGAAAAACTAGGGCTTTTCAGACGAAATTCAACTATTATAGGTGATGCACAAAAGCATGGCACTGGGGAAGATGGGACATATTCGTAGAAATTATCTATTGGGCATGCTTGACTAGGGCAGGTCATTTTTTGAGTTGAATTTGTTGAACTATCAGGGATTCCATCTCCTCCAGCTTCGGATCGACAGAACTGGCCTACATTTTGTATGCTTGCATTCTTGCAAATAGGATTTCCTTCAAGCCTGAGAAAAGCTGCTATAAGTGAGAATTTGAAGTTCTAGAAGTAAAACAAGGTATATTTTGCTAATAATTTTAAATACAAGACATAATTTATGGGCAAGTTAACCACTCCATAACATGAAAGCAAGCATAAAATTCCCAATATATGCCATTGGATAAGGGAAATGAAAGAAGAGAAAACAAAAAAGCTCCAAGGAATCCTAGCTATATCCACCTGTGTTGAGAATACAACTATAGAACAATGTGTGTTGCTTTTTAAAATTTGGTAACATGTCTCTCCTAATTGAAATTGTACCATTCATGCCACTCTTAATTTGCATGCAATTATTTTGTGCATTTCCTCATTTCCATGAAACTATTTAATCAATTTGTGTATCTGTAAAAGTCTCCATTTTTAACTGCACTGAGAAAAATAAGATGTCCAGCTATAATAACATCCTTAACAATGCAGAGTTCTTTTTTGTTCTATCTTCTCTAATAAATCCAGAACAATATATAAGAAACAACTCTGAAAATAGGGATCTGATTGAAGCCATTGCATTGGAAACATACCTCAAGGTGACGTTTGCTGGAGGATTTAGCTCTCCCGATATGTTCGACAGTGAATTGTTCCGGAGATCACTGCAAAATTCATCAAACTTCTAAATAAGCTCAATCTAAAAATTTACACTAAATCATTAAGGTCCTCAAACACTAAATGTTAATGCTACTTTTTTCGTAAAGGAATTTACAGTTTAAGTCTCGCTTTTGTACTAAAAGATACATTCCACCATATAGCAGGGACAGAACCAGTCAACAAATTATTCTCGAGTGACCTGTAATACAAGTCATTACAGAAATCAGATCCAGTCTGCATAGAAGTGCAATATTATACGAAATGCAGATTTAGGGAAGTTAGGAGATTCTCACAATTTCTGAAGTGAAGGAAGATCAGAGAAACTCTCAGGAATAGATCCATTAAGCTGGTTATCTGACAGATCGCTGCAATAAATAACGAAATTAAACAGGAAAAGTTTATAAATTACTCAGATTAAACACAGACGGTGATATGTAATAATTTTTTTGTGTAACATTCATTTAAAGTTAACATGCTGATGCAGCAAGAAGTATAAATAGAACAAGTTACAAGTTTTATTTTTGGACAGACAAGTTACAAGTTTACTTGGGCCATTTGCATACATTGTTGTCATATTGTGAGATAGTCTATGTGAAGGTATGGATCCACTCAGTTGATTCCAGCTTAGATCTCTGTGAAATGAACCCAGTAAAAGGTTACATAATAGAGGTATAAATAGAAGAGTAAATAAATGCATTATAGTGTCCATTAATTCAAGGTTGTTGAGCCATCTTAATACTTACAGATAACTAAGGCTAGGTATCCTGCTAAAATCAGGAATTTCTCCCTGCAAGCTACAATTCCTAAGACTTCTGCCAAATCAGAAAAAAGGAAAAAGTAAAACTATTAGCAACCCTTTCAAGCAAATTTATGCAACATGTAATAAACACAAAATTAAAGCACTTAAAATATCTCGGGAAGTGGAAATACTGTATTTCAGAGGTCATTTGGATATCAGTGAAATTCTAAAATTCCTATTGGAATTACCTTGCATACGACCTTGATCACCAAATTAATGCAACTTGCTTATAGTCCTAATGTAAAGCAGTATAAACATGAACCATCGATTCAACAAGAGAAAGATACGAATACTAAAACTTACATTTTTGCTAACCGGGAAAGGTTTCCATAAGAAGCTGGAATCTCAGTCCCCCTGAAGTTGTTGTTATCAAATTGACTGCAAATGGAAGAGAAAACAATAATTTCCATCAACCAAGAAGAAAATCTCGTCAAGAAAAAACAGATTACCTACTGAGATCACACAAAAGGAAACAAGTTACTCCAAACTAAAAATCCAGACAGTGTTGAATTAGGACGTACATTATGCGCAAGTTTGGTAAGTTGGATAATTCTGGTGGAAGATATCCAGATAAGTTATTATTATCAAAAAGCCTGTAAAAGTTTGCATCAAGTATACACCATCAGGAATCAGTCAACAAGTATCAATACAGAACAATTTCCCAAAAACACAAGGAAATAACGCTTTAAGAACTCACAAATGAAGAAGAGTGGGTACTTTAGAAAGCTCAGACGGAATTTGACCACTGAAGGAGTTGTTGTTCATGTGGCTGCAAAGCAATTAATGTACATGCAGCTGTCAAACATGAGAAATATAAAATGCTAGCCAACTTCAAGTAGCATTTAGCTTGAACATGTACTTACAGATGTTTTACATTGACCAAGTTAACAAATGATTTTGGTATTGGACCTGACATATAGTTTTGGTCAACTTGTAGCCTATTTAATTTTGAAAGGTAACCGAGCTCATCAGGTAAAGAACCGGATAATTTGTTTCCACTCAAGAGCCTGCATACAAATGCGTCACAATTTTTTTTTTTTATAATGAAAATTGTGTACTGTAAAACAGAAAATTATGTTGATATTCCAAAAACAAGTGTACGCAGAACTATAGATTGGTTGAACTCAACTTACAAGAGTTTCAAGGATGTCATGTTTCCTATCTCCTTTGGTATAGTGCCACTTAATTCATTCCACATGAAATCTCTTCCGGAAGAGAAGAAAACGAAATACAAAACATTAGAAAACAACTAAAAGGATAATCAGGAAGAAAAAACCTCCAAAAAAGTGGAATCACAGATCAATTTTTGAGAGGCCAGACTCACAATATTAGAAGGTGAGATAGTTGGCCAAGCTCAGGTGCTAAACTTCCTGAGAGATTCATGTTCAGCAGTTGGCTGCAACAATCATAATTAAGAAAAAAAACATTACCCCTCACTGTGCAGGTAATGTAATCTGGAATGGAAAAGGTAAGAGCAGTATGAAAAAAGAATGCATACAGTTGCTCAAGGTGCAAGTACCCATCAGCCCCAACAGTATTAAAACAAAAAACTCCAGTCCAATTAGATTTACAAGGATCCCCATTGTTCCAGTTCTTGAGATGCTTCCGAGGATCACTTAAACTGCTCTTAACTGCTCTCAATGCATTGACTGCCAAAGGGCACAAAACATAATTCATACTTTTCAATTGAATCATATAAGAATCATATAAGAATCATATGAAAATGATTGAATTGCATTGAATTAAAGCTGGATATAACAAGTAAGAAATATAGCATATGTGCAGCAAACTCACCTTCAGAAGGATGTGTAACTTGTGCAACCGCAAGGAGGACGAAGCAAGAACACAACAGAGCAATGACACATCCACAGACTCTCATTCTCAGCATTCTAACACCCTATGGAAACGACCCAATGAGCAATTTCTATAAAACTTGCAAACACTAAATTCAAAATCTTGACTTTCTTTGTCATAAGAAGTAAAACTAGAACATGCAACAAAACACAAAATAAAGATAAAAGGAAACAGTTGAAAAGTTTTCTCTCAATTTTCAAAAGCAAAATCATACTTGACACTATAAGTGGTGGACTTTGTTCCCAACACAAACATCACGGCCGAGTCAATGGGAAGGCTAAGGATGGTGAAGTCTGTGCGCAGAGAAAGAAGGCCTGAGATTACATCATTTTCGTCATCATGAACATTAACATAAGTTGTAACATTAATTATGGCGTCTTCGATCGTCATAGTTTGTTGAGTAAGGTCGGTCTTTGTTTTCTTTTGTTTAATGTTTTTTAAGTTTTAGTGGAAAGAGATAAGTGGAGATTAATGACATACGGCATCTTCTTTCCAAATTTTTTATCGCCTTGAGAAAGTGAGTGTGAAGGCAATGACGTTTTTCGCTTCGAGAGACGTTGACTTTTCTGTACCTGTTACCTAAAGTCCACTACAAAATCCTTTGCGCCGATTTCCACGAACCTCTCTTTAAGTGCTGTACTGGTGGACCACAAATCCAACATATCTTTGTTTCAGTGATTTAGTTTTGGAGGGAGAATTTCTTGCGAGGTTCATACTCCACCAATAGCATATTATTATGTGGGATAATTTTTTCTTCTTTCATTATATTATTGTGCTATATTCCCGTTACAAGACAGTTTCTATGCTAGTTTGGGGACTGTATAAAGTATTTTTGTTAAGTAAGCTTTTAGCATTTTCATAAGCAATCAATCATAAATCACATTTATGTTAATTAAGTGAACATACTTGGTTAGTGGTCATAAACATTGAAAACCATATTGGTTTTGGGTTGAGTTAAGTTGATATCGTACTCGTCTCTGAGATTACATTGTTTAGAACTTCTATTTAACTGGATTTCTAATATTAACTGTAGCTACTAAATCTTTATTTCACAAAGGATTTTAATCCATAAAAAAATTATATCAGCAAAAAGATTCGAGTTCATTGGCAAGACGTGCCAAAGTACGAATGCAGGTACAAATTTGCTGCTTTTATTCATTATAATAAGTTGCGGCTTTTATTCATTATAAGTTGTCAATTTCAAATTCCATTATAATATTCATCCTATTAGTATTTCCAGTTCATTGGCAAGACGTGTCAGTAGCGTCTCCAAATCTAATTTTGACATTTCGTAGAATTTATTAATGAAACACATCTCTACTTGACAAGGACTCAATAAATCACACAGAGGCGGCCGCCCTCCAAAAATATCTTGAAAGCTGGCATTGTCTTTTCCTCAAGGATGACAAAATTGGTAACTGACTTGACATTCTGAAACTGGCCATCCAGGCATCCAATTACCTTAGTTTAAAAGAGCAAACCAATCACACCTTATTTACTTTCAACTTTAGAATTCTGAAGCAACTATACTTCCAGACAGACTCTGCTTAAAAGTAAACCCTACACTTCCAGACATACTTTCCCTGTAACAGGTCTCTCAAGAATGTAAGTGTTCGCATGTCATGTACACAAATTGCAGCGCTAAACCAATGATAAAAGCACATACATACTTGAACTTATTTCTAAGTGATGACTAATACTTTGGGTACCAAAACATCCCTTTAATGCCCTCTGGGTCAGTTTCAAAACCCAAATTTTGATAGAACTCCACAACTGCAATGACAAAGTAAGAAAACAGAGTATGACAATGAGTATGAATTTTTTTAATACAAGTTGAATATGCTAAAGCAGGCAACACCCAAAGCCAGACTTGTCATAGGAAGGAACACCGATATAGAGGATTGGTGGCAAAATATTTATGTTGCCACGCTGATAATTACTTAAGAAACAGACTACCAAACCCATATGCATGCACGTGCAGATGCACATAGACTAAATGCTATAAATAACTGCTGTTTTACCTTGACTATCTGCAAACAGTGAAATATTTCCGATGTCCCTCTGCAGAAGAGCCCTTATAAGCTTTTCAACAAGGGCCTTTCCGAGGCCTTGGCCCTGAATGATAAAGATATAATTAGAAACAATCAAGAAAACATCTCATGTAATTAGTGCGTAAGTCCAACAAATAATCTTCAAGCACCATCATACCTGATAACCAGGATCAACAAGGACATCCCAAATTGTAGCATTGAAGGCATGATCTGATGTAGCTCGAGCCATGCCAATTAACTTCTTTTGGTCATTCCCCTCTGTCAAATAACTTCTCCAAGTACACTAAGTATTCATCAAGTAGTTTTAGATGTAGTAACAAGCATGGATATTAGATTGTCATACAAATTGTGTGAAAAAGAAGGATACTGCAACAATGCCGTATCCACTATGTACCTGATCCAGGTGATTTCCGAACTGAATGCAACGTGGCTACCATGTAGCTATTTTTCAAAGCTGCAGCTAGTTTCGACAGCGGCCTCCGAGGCCAGCCTACCTATTAAATTTATATTAAAGCTATTCAACTTCAGCCAGTGGGTATAAGATAACATTATCAAAATTCACTACTTCATATTTAGCAAAAGAATAACTTATCAAACTTTACTGAAAGGTCAATCAGGTAAGATACATCCACAATAAGTGGACTCCTGACCTATGAAGAGTGACTTAGACACAATTGCGAATTCAAAAGGCATTAACTTTTCGATGCATGTGCAAAATAAGTAGCAATGGCAGTGTATTTACCTTATCACAAAGGGCTTGAAGATCATACACATCAATATCTCCACCAGAAGAAAATATTATTTCTTCAACTGTTCCATCTGGTTCAGTCTTTTCAATAAGAACAAATTCTTGAGGCAAAGGTTCTTCTTCCTCTTCTGGAAGCGTTGAGGGGGGTTCTACTACTTGTGTTGTGTTGTTGTTTAAAATACTGCAATAAGAAGTGAGTTAAGGACCATACTTTTTTGTCTGTATCTGTGATAAAATCTAATTTCTTGCTCTTCTAGACTTCAATTAGTATTAATTTAAAGACGACAAAGTGGTACAAGCACATTGCCATTTAAAAGTGTCATTAATCCATAAAGTAACATTCTTTCTAAGCAAGTTCACTGATGAAGTGCTCAAACCAATCAATGCCTTCATATTTGATCAATTAAACATTAAAGCACTACGTAACTATAAGTTCTTTAAAACTCAAATTGTGTTTCTCGCTTCAGCAAGGCATCCTTCTTTGCAGCAACATAACAAATGCAACGTTCCAATTTAACATACCCGACAGAAATTCTTCCACATTCAGTGTGTGATTTGTGTGCATGTCTGTCATTTTGTAAGTGTATGATCAGTGAAAATGAGTATCTCCAATTACCCAGATTTAATGGATTCCCAAAATCCAGCCTTGAGTTGATATGTCTTATGCACCCTGCTTGCTGCAAAAAATACAGAAAAAGGGTAAAACTTTTCCATCCATAGTTCACCTAATAATGAGGAATTACTAAACTTCAACACTCACTATGCAGACAATGTGCAAGTGTGCATACCTTTAGCAAGCTTCTCGCTTATATTGCAAGGAAAGAATAACTTGTTTGATGCTTGACGACACAATTCAAATGAAACAATTGGGCATCTGCCACGAAATTAAACGAAAAAGGACATTATTTTCTTCAATCCACCATCATCAAGTAACTAGAACCAAATGGTTAGTCTAAACAGGTTCCAAAACGCATTCTTTTTGTAATTAAACGCTTTTCAAACTAAGAATGCTCATTCGAATGTCGTATCTTGATATTGAAATCAACCTATAAGTTGAAAACTACCAAATGTCCCAACAGATAGTTTGATGAACTGAAATGGGTTGAAATGAAACCATAAAGACTGATGGATAAGAAGAACTTACAGAGGATAGGAAGCGACGAGAGTGAGCGTACGCATCTTCCTTGTTGTTTTTGCTGTGGAGCTGGAGCTATGGCTTGTGTTATGCGAGTGACTGTGACTCTGTTGGCTTGGGTATTGCCCTTTAGAAAACTATACAGGGCAAAGCTACTTGCTTTGCTATCAAAATTCCTGACCTGATATATCGATCGGCTATGGCGCACACAACTTTTTATCTTCCCTTAATGCCCTGCCTCCCCCGGTATATCACATAAATGCCATTTTATGCGCTAAAAATACAAAATTGTCAAATTATGGCCTTTTCTTTTCTTCCTTTAATTTCTTTATATCATTATTTTCTTGTTCTTTTCCTTTAAATAAGTACTAGGTATAGTGGCAGTGGTTTAGGCCAGCCGGTTGAGGTAATATGGCCTCCCCTCCGCCTTGCACTCGTGTTCAAAACCCCTTCATAGTTCATACATTAGAGTAGTTAAGAATATCACCATTGTAATTATATAAAAATAAATATAAATAAAAACAGTATTCGGAATAGGGCTTTTAATGGGTTTGTAAATTATATCCGGCTCGAATTGCCTAACCAGGCATTGGGCCTGATAAGCCATATTGGGTAATGGATCTGCCATATTGGACCTTGATCAAATTAAAAGGAGACCATGTTACCTTTGTTTGGTCAATAGACCATGTTACCTTTGGTCTTTATAATGCGGTCAACCGGGACCAGAGCAAAGAAAAGAAAATGCTTTGAAGTTAATTTGAGTCTTTCATTGATAATAAACAAATAATTGATTTGGAAGAAAAAGAGGATGGAGCATGTACTTGCAACATCTCTCTCTCTCACTCTCTCTCTCTCTCCCCCCAATTATATCATCTTTATTGAGTTCCGCGTCACTTGTGTCCCATCAGTCCATGCCTAGTACATTATCACCCTTTTTAAGCATGAAATTTTTTTTTTGCGTCTAATTTTATTACTTTTCTCATTTAACAAAGACATTTCATAAAGTAATTTTATAATAAATATAAGTAAAAGAAAGAAAAGAAAAGAAGAAAAAGACATTTCATAAAATCAACGGGATTCTGATGTGGTGTAAGAAAAAAAATAAGAGTGTCAACAAATTTACTTTCATGTAATTTATCTTAAAAATTCAATGAATAATAAAACCATGCAACAATCTATAGGATAACGGACGCAAAGGTTTTGCAATGCGTTACGTCCGTATGCCCCAACTTCAAAATTCAAAGCGTTTATGTTTTTGTGTTTTTTTTCTCTTCCTAATTCATGTTTCATATTATTCTGTCTTTGCCAGAATGGCGTGAGTGAGTCTGTCTGACACTGCAGATTTAGTCTCAAAATCAGACAAAGCATTTCTTTTTCTGTTTATCTTCAGAGATAAAATAAAAAAAAGAACCAAAGAAGAACACAATACAAGACAAAGGAATGATGGAGAAGCAAAAGCAAAAGGTAACCAGCGAGCCTGTCTCTGTCCCCATAAAAAGAAGGCAAGGTTCCAATTGTGAATTGCTCAAAACCAACAGGTTATTTACGTAAAGGGGAAAAAAAAGATCATATTATTCTCTGAGTCATTGTGATGATTATGATGATCCACAAGAACACTGTTTGAGATTCAGCTGCTGGTCATTTTAGAGTGTGAATTCGAATGAATGGGAATGGTTTCTGAGAACCCTTTCTCCTTTTCAAGCCGCTCTCCAACTCCCAAGCTCTGCAGCTCCTTCACCACTCGGTACCCTTAACTCTTCTTCTTCTTCTTCTCCTTCCCTCTGTCTTGTGCATTTGCATTAATTTAGCTCATCATCATCTCAAGCTTTAAAGTTCAGTTTTGTTCAGTCTTTTTGTTTCTTTCTTTTGGTTCTGCCAGCTCCTGCTATGTGCTTGCTTATTTTGATTTCTAGATGTTTCAATCATTTGTCTGGTGTTCTATATAATGTGTATGTATATATATATATATAGATCCAGTGCCCCCTTTTGTACTTGATAGTTCTGTCTTTGGCATGCTTCAACTTCTTCTTTTTTATTCTTGATCGTGGGGGCTCACAGATTTAGTCAATTCATTACCATATTAGACAGAACAGAACAATTTTAAATTAATTAGTTAACAGAATATACAAAAGATACAACATTTTAAAATTGATCCCCTTTTTCAATAAATCGTTTCTCCAAACATTTTTGCTTTTGTTTAGATGAAGAGTTGAATCTAGGATCTACCCTTTACTCCATCACATTGTTACTTGAGGCTGAATGTCTTTAGCCACGGTCGGATTATGACTTTAGCTACGCCTGGTATCTGCTTCCACTGGATTTTTCAACCATAGTATTGATTCTTAGTCAAAGAATACACTGTTAGGACATGATGTCTTTAAGCTGTGCTACAGTTTCTGCATGAAAACTTGGATTTTTGCCCAACCTGTGGATTACTTGTTCCTTCTGCAATTTGGATTGGATGTTTTCAATTGACAAAATTTTCCTTTATTTGCTAGTCATTTTCTAGGATAATTTATGTGATGTTTCAACCATGCTGGTTACTTATTACTGATATTAGAGGTTTTATGTGCATGTAGTATCTTTTCAGATGTTGCCGGGGACATTACAATTGTTGTCGATGGAGAGTCCTTTTTGCTACATAAGGTAATTTCCTCTATATCCAAGATGAAAAATGTTTGTTTTCTACACACAGCTTTGACATCTTATGCTATAAGCATTGTAGCCTTGCATTTTTCTATTTTTCTATTTTGCTGATCATATTGTTCTATTTTTCTGAAGTTTCCACTGGTGTCTCGAAGTGGAAAGATTCGGAAAATGGTTGCAGATGCCAAGGATTCAACTGCAAAACTGGAGTTACTCAACATACCGGGAGGTCCCCTGGCATTTGAACTTGCAATGAAATTCTGTTACGGCATCAACTTTGAGATCACAACTGCAAATGTTGCCCATCTGCGCTGTGCTGCAGAATACTTGGAAATGACTGAAGACTACAGGGATGAAAACCTTATTGTGCGAACGGAGACTTATCTGGATGAGGTTGTAGTTCAGAGTCTTGAAAAGTCGGTGGAAGTCCTTTCCACCTGCGAGACACTACCTTCTATTGCAGAGGAGGTTGGGATTCCAAGCAGATGTGTGGAGGCTATTGCCATGAATGCTTGCAAGGAGCAACTAGTATCAGGGTTGTCTATGTTGAATTGTGATGGTGAGTCTACAGAGCTTAAAAGTGCTTGTCTTGAGTGGTGGGTTGAAGATCTATCACTCCTAAGGATCGATTATTATCAAAGGGTTATATGTGCCATGACAAGACTAGGTGTTCGACCCGATAGCATTTTTGCATCTTTGATGCATTTTGCTCAGGCATCCTTAAAGGGTATTGGGAAATGTCAAACTTGGAATCCAGGAAAGTTGAAGTTAAATACTGGCATGGCAGAACACGACCAGAAGACTGTTGTGGAAGCCCTTGTAAGCTTAATGCCAACAGAGAAAAGTTGTTCGGTGCCACTGAGTTTCATGTTTGGAATGCTGAGAATGGCAATCATGGTAGATGCTACAATAGCCTGCAGGCTTGAGCTTGAAAGGAGGATTGCTTTTAGGCTGGAAATGGTTTCACTTGATGATCTCCTTATACCATCAATCCAAGCAGGGGGATCATTGTATGATGTTGATACCGTTCATCGAATACTGGTGAATTTTCTGCAGCGAATTGAAGAAGAAGAAGAAAGTGAAGATTGTGGATATGAGTCTGAAGGCCTCGGTTCTCCAAGTCATGATTCATTGTTGAAAGTTGGTAGGCTTATTGACACATATCTAGCTGAAATTGCTCCTGATCCATACCTGAGCTTACAAAAATTCATTGCTATGATTGAAATACTGCCTGACTATGCTCGTGTCATCGATGACGGGCTTTACAGGGCGGTTGACATATATTTGAAGGTAAGTTATGAACTTTTATTATATTAGCCTCAGCATTGCCAGATGGTATAAATGAAATGCAAGAGCTGACATGTTTTACAAGGGATTTAGACTGAGTTCCTTTTATAGTTGATTGACTCTATTTGTTTGCTTCTTGTTTAGGTTCATTCAATGCTAACTGAACAAGAATGCAAGAAGCTGTGCAAGTTCATTGACTGCCAAAAGCTCTCTCAAGAAGCCTGCAATCACGCTGCACAAAGTGATCGACTTCCAGTACAGATGACAGTGCGAGTTCTGTATTTTGAGCAGCTCCGTCTGAAAAATGCATTGTCCGGAAGCTCAGGAGATGGGTTGCTCTCACAGAGAATAAGCAGCGGTGTACCTAGTGCAGCCATGTCCCCTCGAGATAATTATGCTTCACTAAGGAGAGAAAACCGAGAGCTGAAACTGGAGATTTCAAGAATGAGAGTGAGGCTGAGTGAGTTGGAGAAAGAGCAGTTGTTTATGAAACAAGGAATGATGGATAAAACAGGAAATGGAAAAACTTTCTTGACCTCACTCTCTAAAGGTATTGGAAGGATTGGAATTTTTAGTGGCCAAGCAGGAGGTAAACCAAAGAAATCGGGTAGGAAGTCCCGGGGCTCCGAGGGGAAAACCGGTAGGAGTAGGAGATATTCTGTTTCCTAGGTAGCATAGAAGGTTTAGGAGTTCATGTTCATCATCATTGTGGCACTGGCACCTATAATGGGGGCCATGACACTATCCTTATGAGCATAAAGTCCAGGTGACCCGGGTGGTTGAGCTACACAATGTCTCAATTCTAAGGGAGCCTGTAGTTTGTACCACATTTACAAAGAGTAGGGCTAGATGTATCCCACCTCATGTGGTCTAAATGTTGTACAAGTAGTTTATTGATCTTTGAAATATCAATTAGGAATTACCTTCTTTTCTTTCTCTCAATATATGCTAGTCCTTTCTAATACTTATGATTAGGAGTTTATAGTTTTCAATTTATAAGCAAAAGACTAAAGTGAAGCAAAAATTAGCTCAATAATGGGACATATTATGAATTAGCTTGCCCCTAATGACAATAATTTCAGAGGCAGCTAAAACTATGCTGTTATTGTTTTGGAAGCAAATTTCATAATCTCAGAAGTAAACTGCCAAACCAAATAAGAACAAGTACTGTCCAAGAAACTCAGTCAAGGCCCTGCTCTAGTACTTCTCCAGCTACAAGTAGAGAGAATTCATGATGCACTGTTTTGTCCTAAAAGGTGCTTCCGAATCTGCAGAGAAGAAACAAAGAAGAAAACAGGTGAACTAATCATGCATAGTAAAGCTTTGTGTTCATAGTTTCTTTTTTCTTTTCAATTCTGTTTTGCTGAATGAATGTCCAGATGGAGTTGATCCATGAATACCAACCTCAGGCAGCTTCTGTCTGAACACAACATCCAATCGTGCGTCAAGGGTGTTTTCACACACTATCTTTCCATCTTGGGAGGCCAACACCACTCCACCAGAACTTTCAAACAATCAAACCAACAAAAAACAAATGATACTGGTGACAAGCAGCTTAAGGCACGCTGACCAAAATGTCCTATAAGTTACACAATGCACATATTGTATGTGCTGTGCACAGATTGATGTAAGAATAAAACAGAGTTGATGAACAGAAAAGATTTACCAAAAGGGCTCATGAGAGTCGCCACCTTTCGGAGGAGGTGGGAGGAACACACGATCATCAATGGTGACTTTGGGGACGGAAGCACTGGCTTTATCAGCATAAGCTTTCTTTGCTTCCTCCAACACAGACTCAACAACTTTCTTGTCAACCTCTCTGCACCGTAGCAAGACTGCTGGCTCCTTGAGCCTCATCAAACTCTACACATGAATAATTCAACACTACTTTTGTCAAATACATTATATTAATTGATTAAAACATGCATGTAGGATGGTTAAATATAAACTATAAAATACCAGAACAATCAAGTCTTTGATGAGCTTCTTGTATGCCTTGTTGTCGTCCGAAACACGCAGAAGATCCTTGCCAGCAGCTTCTTTCATGGAGTTTACAATGTCATCCTGTGCTTGAAGAACTTTTATACGAGATGCATTCAGCTGCATCGAGTATTCGCTATGCACACCCAAAATTAAATCCTCAATTAGTCATTAATTTTCAGATTAATTTTCTTTGTGAGGAGGAGGATCTAAATTCTAATAGAACTCACATCTTCTTGCGCACATCCACCTGCTTTGCCTTGCGGTCATACTCTTGCTTGATCTTTTTCTTGTCAGCTTCAAATATTTGCAGCTTCTCAATGTTAAATTCCTGTCAACATATAAAATCAATACAAAAAAACCCCATGATTAATTAATATAAAAGATTAAAGCAATGCCAATGTTCGAATTGCTTGCCATGCATGATGCATGCAAATTAAAATTGGTGGGGAGGGAGGAGGGAGGACCTCCTCAGCAGAGACAGATATCTCATTGGCTTTCTCTTCGGCCTCTTGCCGGATGAATCTGACCATCTGCTGAATCTGCTTCGAGACATCTGCATCGTTCATCTTGTCAAGAATATTTGTTCCGTTTCTCTGATAAATTAGAGATTGAATATGTGCCTAAAGTGTATGTTCTTAGAGTAAAAGAAAAAAAAAAAGTTGAAAGCCAAAAGAACACAATAATACTCTTTGAACAAGAATTTGAATGAGACACATGACCTATGTGTGTCTGTTGTTTTAGTGCGAAATTTCGTCCGAACTTTTTGTACGTTGAATGCTTCCAAAGTTCCTGATTTCCTGAATCTTCTCTAAGTTTTTTTTATAATAAAAAAATTATATTAAATGTTTTTGATGAATAAATTATTATTATTTTCAAAAGTTAACTGGCGATTTACCCCTGAACTTGTAAGCTACTTTCAATTTGCACCCTCAACTTTTTTTTATCGCCAATTTCCCCCTACCGTCTAAATCAACTTTTGGTCGTCCAATAGTCCGTCAAATTGTCACTGTTCAAAGGGTAGTTTTGTCTCTCCACCCTAATAAATCCACTCCTGCCCTTTCCCTTTTTTCGGTGCCTCCATTTCTCACCTTGTGAATTGGTGAAATTCCAGAAATGAAAAGATGGGCAAGTTTCCCTCCGCAAAACCTATTCATAGGAGAAATTGAAGGGAGAACAACTCACCCGGGAGAGGTCATGGTTCCCAGTGTTCAAGTTCGCACTTTGAAGACTAAAACTCTTCATGAAATCAGACACACTCATGACCTCTGCCAGGTGAGTTGAACAAGGAAAGTCCAAAATTTATCCTCATGACCGACTTGGTATTTTCCAAAATTAGGACACAAGTCCAAAAAGGTGAGCTCCTGCACCTTCCCAGAAACTTGACCTATTTTTTAGACCAATATTTTTTTACACCAATATATAATTATGATAATTTTAAGAGTGTGATTAAGGAACAAAATGCATGGGATTTGGAATCTCTCAACTCAACAATGATTTTATTTGTAATTGTTGATCATGTAAAAGTAACAAGGCCTCCACTGATTAACTCCAGAGGCATGCAAATATTTATGATACAATTCTGATAATTTGGATGTTTGTAAATCAAGGAACAAAATACATGGGGTTTGGAAGCTTAAAGGTGCGGTTCCCCACAAAATCTCCCTGTAGATCACTCCACTGGTCTCCTACATTTCCCCAAATCTTGTAACCTTCTGCTGCCAATTGCTTCCGAATGCTTGATTTGTACGCAACTGCACCTTGCCCTTTGTAAGCGGCAGTCCTGAAAACCCACACACACGCCTAACTAAATTAGGTCCATGCACAATAATCACGATTTTTTTATCTTCTTGATAAATTAAACCAAGTCAAGATTGGTAGGTGTTGACATTCATAAGACTTTTTCTTTGATAATTAGTTGTCCCATAAGATTTGAATTTGAGATATTCTCTAGTTACGTAGAAACTAGAAATACCACTAAATCAAATAGTTGTTGACACGCATTGGATAACTTAATATAAGCAATGGGGATTTCAATAGGCCAAGATTAATTGGTGGGTTTTCCACCTCAAAAAGTAGAACTTTCTTGGATGTTGATTGACTTGGATAATTCCAATCATTAGACTAAATTTGGCATAATCATTAAACCAAATTCGATATTGGCCAATGAGCAGACGCATCAGCCATCATATACACATGTTAATTCTTACCTCAAAATCAGCCGTTCATAACCCACAAATCCCTGATTATGCAGGTTTTCGGTAGTGACTTGTCCAAGGGTTTCTTCATCTCTTCCTGTGACCATGAACACCTTAAACCCACTACTCACCAGCTTGCTAAACAGTCCTAGCATACCAGGAATTGCCGGACAGCCTCCAGTCATTGCCCATGCCTTGAACCCAGATGGGTCATAGGGATCACACCTACATATATATCACCAAGTGCCCAAAATCAATTAAGTAAATATAAGATGATTCTTATTTAAACGCGTAGTTTAAATTCACAGATCTAATAATATAAGTATCAATCTCGCAACATAAGTATGACAAGAGAATATTATCCTAGTTATATTACCCGTATCTCTTGCTCTTGTAGTAGAAGACATTGGAGATGCAAGTGTCATCCACGTCCAAAATCCAAGCGTCCATGCCATCACCGGAAAGAGCTATGCCATTTACATAACTCAGAATCTGGCCAACGAGGAAATCGACGTCTCGGTCGTACTGCCCTCCGATCATGTAGGTTTCAATGTAGCGCAGGCATTGAGTTGGCACCGTGCGCCATGCACGCACATTGTCGGCCTCCACAGCCAGTCTCCAACTCAAACAAAACGCCGCACCCTCAACTTGTGGCAGGCTTGGCTTAGGGTAGGGTTTGAAACCAGTTGCCTTGGAGAATAAGGTCAGATACACAAGTACAAACACCTCCTGGGTCCGTTGCACCATTGCTCTAATATTCATATGTGCAGTTACCTTTATCTACAAGAGGAATTAGGCAAAATAATCACGAGATTAAACCTTTTTTTATAAACAAAGACTGAGGCAACGAATGGCGTGTGGTAGACGAGGGAACAATAAAGAAAGTGTTCAAATCCAAAATAATGGGTTTGGAGAAATTAATTAACCAAAAAATAAAGCTTGAAAAGAGGCTAGCTAAGAGTTGATGGAATTTTTGTGGGAAAATGACACATGTAAGAAGAGGCTTTTATAAGGGGCTCAACTGAACCAATTTTTTGTTTCTACTTGTTGAATACAACTTAAATACTTGTGAGTTGTGAAGTAATTGCACATGAACTTTCAAGTCATGAACTTGACGATGACCGAAGACTCTATATATAATGTAAGTTCTACGGCTGAACTGCTAGGCAATTTCCAAGTGAAAAACCCAAGCAATTTAAATAAATAAATAAAATTTGAAGGAATATATCCATGGCCACATTGATAAGGAAGATGGGAATAAAAGTTTTGATCGAATCACCAAAAACAGGATAGACTTAAGGTTTGAAGAGAAGTTATACTTAATGGGGGGAGTAAAAAATTATTATTTAAACAAATCTTGGAACAAAAGGATGGTGGGAACTTATTCAGCACAAAAATAATATATGACTTTTAGATATCTGCTGTTGTGATTTCAAAGGAAGGAACTTTCACCCTTCTCATTATGAATGGAATTGAAATTTCTTGCCAGAATTATTATGTTGAAAAGAAAATTGACTTGGGTCGTCGGTGGACAACTTGTTGTGTCAAGCACTTGAAGCATCATATACGTATGCAGGACTACGCAATGCAACCCCCCCATAATCAATTGTCAACAACTTTGTGGGATGGTTCGAATTTACATATAGATTTTCTGATTGACTTGTAGATGTAGAATTGTTATCTATTCCACATTCAATTACTTTTAAAAATGCAAGATGAATGTCAAGGAGGACCAATGTATTAACGAATATGTCACAATGCTATGTGTATATGACAACACTCACACACATCAACGATTGACAATTAAATGAAAGCAGATTACTCAGTAAAATCTCATATCTTCATAGAAGTTGGAGAAAGATGACCACATGCACTAACACTAAGAATGAGAAAGATGCATGCCACAAAAAATGGGCAACTATGCATTTCATGTGATTCTAACCTGAAATTAGTACCATAGTTATGTATAACAAAAACAATCTAAATGTTGTAAAGAATTGCAATTTTGCTTGATGGAATAGAAGCAATGGGTAACGTTTAGAGAAGCCTACAAACTACTGCCAAGTAGGTGTTTGAAGGTGAGAAATGACATCGAGAATGATGAAGATGGATTTAGACATACAATGAATGAAAGCATTGGCATAGACCCTTAAGTAGCAAAAATGTTGAGTGGGTTGGTGTCACAAACCATGAACAACTGTGAGATATGGTGGATTGTCATCAGGATTATTTACACGTGTAAGGAGGGCCCTAGTGGAGCACCACCTAAATTAAGGTCCTATATTCTAATAAACATGGATGAACCGTCGAGGTTTGTGGGGAAGGCTGAACCCTAAAGTGGGAATATAGTCATAGCCCACAATGACCAAATTTGTAAGAGACAGTCTCAATTGGTAATTGAGTACGTATATATACCACTTCCACAATGCACCGACCAACCACACTCTGTGTGTGCAATCCAATAGAGAAGAATAAACACATACGTACAGAACAAAGACTTTTATTTATATATTTCTTTTTCTTTTCTTTTTTCTTTTTTCTTTTTTCTTTTAAAGACCAAGGTACATATTTTGTGGAACATAACGTAACGCATGTTGTAAGCAGATTTCAAAGCACTAGTGTACCATTACTTAATGAATTTCTATTGGATATGTAGAGGTAGCACACGTAACCGATATAAATTAAATCTAAAGAGATTTTAGCTCAAATTGATTACAAAAATTTATTCATGCATTTAAAGTCTTGTGTTTGATTCTCTCCTACAATAGTGTTTGAGATGAGTGAGAAATGAGAGATAGATTTATACAATGTAGTAGTCATTTTATAGTGAGGGCCTTATTTAAGACCCTTACATGAGGTCATATCTCCTAACCGTTGGATGTAACTAACCAATTTGATCAAACGGCTAACTAATTTGATTCAACAGTTAAGAGATAGGGCATCATTTAAGGGCCATAAATAAAGTCCTCAATATAGAATTCTCAATTTAGTCTAATTATGTAATTAGGTTGGATAATATTCCTATATTTGTCTTGGGTAACACATTATGATTTGAGCAAATGAGACTATAATTAAGGCAGGCACAATATCTCTGTGAAGGACACCATGATTGGATTTCGATACTAGAAAAATAGAGCCACTTCTGGTAGGGATGGTAAAGAAGCCGGCAGGGCCAGCCTTAGGGGTAGGCAAGAAGGGCCTTGGCCATGGGCCTCCAATTAAGGGGGCCCCAAATTTTTTTATATATTATATACATATTGTCCAACTTTAGAAATTTTTTTTTTAAAAAGAAGCCAGTGTTGTAATCGAACGAGGAAGGCTATTCCTCTTTCCATCCAGATAGGGATGGCAACGGGTCGGGTAGGGGCCGGGTATGACAATACTATCCCCATCCTCGCCCCCGTCCTCGAACCTATCCCCGTTTATTAGGTTTCGGGGAATCCCCGTCCCCGTCCCCATCGGGGGATTATCCCCCATACCTACCCCGAATTCCCGATTTTTTTGCATAAAAAAATATTTATCATACATTTTAACATTAAGTTTCATATTAACTTATCATTCAACACATCCAAATTAACTATAAAGTTCAACTCAACTATACAAAATCACATCAATATGAAATTCCATAGAAAATTAGGAAGAATTAGGAGAGGGAAGTGAAACTTAGGGTTAAACATAAATATTATAATTATATATTTATTTATTTAAATATAAACATATATATTTTCGGGTCGAGTTCGGGGATGGGGACGGCAATACCATCCCCTCCCCATACCCGTCGAGGATTTTTCAAGTTCGAGGATCCCCGTACCCGATACCCATTTAGCCCCGAAATCTCCCTCTATTAAGGTCGGGGACCCACCCCTACGGGGATTTTTGCCATCCCTACATCCAGAACCTCTTCGTTTCCTACGAAGCTAGCAACAACCCCTCTCTTAGTTCTTT
The DNA here is from genome assembly GCF_902201215.1 of Prunus dulcis. Lineage (NCBI taxonomy): Eukaryota > Viridiplantae > Streptophyta > Magnoliopsida > Rosales > Rosaceae > Prunus > Prunus dulcis. The sequence goes on along the minus strand of NC_047655.1, from coordinate 25,874,171 downwards.
CTCCATGGATTTAATCCACCAATTTCTTAATAATCCACCACTATATTTTTCTCTGTTTTTCCCATCTCCTTTCAATCCATATCCATTATTTTCAGTTTCTCTCATCCCTCTTTTCTCATATCATATTGTAACCCTAAGAATCAATCTCACACTAAAAAGCTCACAAATTGTCTTTGAGATTGATGGTGCCCAAGAGAGGAGGAGAATGAGAAATTGAAAAGGTAATCAGATTTATAATTTTTTTTTTTTTATATTTGTTCCTATCCAGCAAACTATTGTTTCAATTTCCAATAGGAACAAAACACAGAGAGATACAAAGTGCTACCATTTGTTCTTTTCTTATGTTGTATGATTCTTTCTATAGACCACAAAGTGGATTTTGCTAAACTCATGTGATAAAGCCTGAAGCCAGAAACCAATCTTAAGGGAAAGGGTTTAGTATTTTGAACAAATACTTAGTTTTATTGTATCTTGACATGTTCCCATTATTGGTTGCTGGAATGTTGGTTTGTAAATTTGTAATTTCCTTCATGATATTAAATATCTAACGGTAATGTTTTTTTTACGGAGATACGTCATATTGTAATGCATGCTACCTTTTTTATTCACGCGCTACGCTCTATATAAAATCATTTTATTTGTTGTTTTTTCGCACTTGTATACTAAGAGAATGGGCCTCATTTAGTTTATCACCTAGGGCCACCCAAAAGTTAGGGCCGACCCTGGAAGCCGGAGGTGGTGATGTGGGCTTATGGGTATTGTGTTCTTGAGTTTTTGGTTGGGTTTTTAGGTTCGGTGTGGGCTTATGCAAGCTGCTAGGGAGAAGAAATGGGGAGGAAGAAGAGAGATAGAGAGAGAGAGAGAGAGAGAGAGTTGGGGGGGAGGAGAGGAAGAAGAAGACTGGTTGAGAGGGAAAAAGAGAGAGCGGGGGAGGAAGAAGGAGAAGATTGAGAAGGAGAAGAAAGAAGTGCCGACACAAATTAAAAAAGGGGAAGATATTTGTTAGGGTTTTTAAAATATTTTTTTAATTATGTTGGGCAAACCTATAAATACTAAAAGTATACATCAATAGCATAAATATGTCATTTATCATAGTGGTCTTTGAATTGAAAAGGACCGTAATGACAGGACCCGACCCAATTTCCGCTTTGGAAACTGAGCCGACTCCTATGCGTGTCCGACACCTGGCGGATGTCGGGCACAAATGACCTTTTTGCCCTTCTCCTTAGTTAGTTTTCTTCTGACTTCTGCCGAAAATTCGGCAGAGTCTCCCCTGAAATTTGATCAAATCCCAAGTCCTTCACCTGTCAAAAAGTCTCAAAACAACCTACCAACAACCAGACTAAACCAACAACCACATTTCAACCTCAGTTCTTTAAGTTCAACAGGATATCAGAGCATTTCTAAACAAATTTACAGAATTTACAAAGTGTTACAACAATATCCTACACTTGGTGGTGGGGCGGAAGTTAAGCGGATGGCCCGGGCGGTTTCCTTCGTTCTTCTAAGGCCTGGGGGCGAAAAACAAGTTAAAAGTGTGAGTGGACAAAAATACTGCTTATGAAAACATTTGAGAACATAATAACCCCCGTTTGAAAAACATAGGGATATAAAATTATAATCTACTCATAATCAACTCGAGACATTTCAATAAACGTAAATAAACATATTTATATAAATGCTAACATGATATACACAGTATATTCGAGTAACATATACAGAGTATCAAAATATTGGTAGAAATGCATGAAATCGTAACAGCATTAAAAACTTAAAAATCCTTTAAAACTGCCACCTAACTGTACCCCTGATAACCGTCAATTCCCTGGCAGGTCTCGGGCGCCACGCAGTCCACCCGAGCCGCAAACTGGCGAAATCAGGGGACTATGATCAGCCTGATCCGCCGGCAGGTCCTCGGTGACACCAAGTCACTCAAGTCGCTCAGGCAGGATGCAGGGGACCGTAGTCAGCCTGATTCGCAATCCTGGCAGGTCTCGGGACACCAAGTCTGCCGAGCCGCAAATCCTGGCACTCACGGTCCGAGCGTCCCCGGAACTCGTGAGGCAAGTCAAGTGCACTGACTAACTGAAATCAGACCGAATGTCCGTCGACATCGGTCCAACTCTGGGTAATCACCAAATGTAGGGCGGGTACATGGTGGTCTAAAATAACTGTTTCTGATAAAAACTGATCTACTCTGAACTCTGGTAAATCTGAACTAAACCACTAATTTGGCCTCAAAATCACAAATCTGCTGCTAGTCTAATTTTATAAAATAAGGGTATTGCATCATAAAACTTATGCTGAAATCACTTATTCAAGATCAAATATAGAATATAATTATAAAATCTTTTTGAGAAGGAAAAGTCCACTCACTGCTGGTCCGAGCTAGCTGGACCTCTCGAGGGTCCCTCCTGCTGATTAGCCAGACTCCTGGCGCCTCACTAGACTAAATTGGTTGAGAAACGGAGGAGATCGAGCGACTGAAATTTCGAACACACCCGATGGCAACAATGGCCGATTCCGGCCAAGATCCGGCGTGCGCAGGGCTGAGGTCGGTCGGAAAATGTCGGCGGGCGAGCTGCCGTTCGAACGGGACCGGTGCCGGAGATCGGGTCGCGGTGGGGGCGGCTAGGCTGCTGGAAGGGGAGGAGGTCGCGGGAGAGGGAGAGAGGAGAGAGAGAACTGAACTGCGGGGAGAGAGAGAAAGAGGGGTTAAAAATCTGACTTTGACCAAATTACCATTTTGCCCCTCGTGATATTTTGATCGTAATTTCTTCGTTAAAACTCCGATTCGGGTCTACTCCGTGTCTACGGACTCGTTTCGCCGTGCTCTACGCAACGGCGCAAACGGAATTCCCAAATTCCTTTCCGATCAAAAAGTCAAATTTTTCCCTTAAAAAAAATGTGAGGGCAAAACCGTCTTTTGGCTTGAATAAAGAAATTTTAATTTTTAGATATTTTGGTTTGGGTTCTTACACGTAAGGTCAATGGTTCAACACTCATTGTGCTCTAAATTTTATTTTTTTCCAGTAATATTCAAGGTATTTTATTATTTGGGTTATTTTGGGGTGAGTTTATTTATTATTTGGGTTGGTGTTATTATTTTGATGAAATTTTTGGTTTACATAATACATATATGAGCTTGATTTATTGAATGATGTTTTTGTTAATTGGATTAAGTTTTGTGCGTTTTTTATTTTTTATTTTTTGCATTGTTTCATCTTAAAAATAAAATTGAATAACAATCCTGGATCCGCCCCTGCACATAATTGCTTGTCTTTTTTTCAGCATTGTGCTACTCTGAGCCATGCAGTTAACTAATGGGTCACACATGGACCACGTAGCAGTGCAAGACTAGTAGTTGACTGAAGAAAAGTTCGCCTATTATTACAAATATTTACTCACATTTCATGTATGTTCTTACCGTGTCACGTATTGATATTAAAAATTAAGCGCTATATATAGTTTGATCACATAACATATGTTCAAATAATGTACAATTATGCAAAGCGATGGTAAAACCTAAGATATGTAGTTTGATTACATAACATGTTCAAACAACTTAACATTACAATTTATACTCTAGTCCTAACAAAATACAATTCCAAAACGATCATTGCGTTGCAAGCCTTCAAAGTCAAGTATATCGGCTCTTTACTTATGTCGTGCAGTTGGGTTTGTCAGATTACTTTTCGAATGTCTCTACATGAGCAAACATCACATGGCTAATCTTGCTGGGCTTAGTATGTTGGCCCATACAAGTAGCAAGCATCGTTTTCCAATATGGTCCAGTAATATTGGGAGCTTGTGATGATTTGATAGGCCAATGGTTCACTCGTGACCACTTGAGGCTTTATATGATATTTGATAGGCATATCCTAAAAAATGTTGTGTCACGTCTTTTCTAATAAGAATTTATAATAAATAAATAAAATAAAATAAGGGGGTGTCACGTCTCTGTTCTGGGCTCTGGCATCTATGGAATGATTAGAAGGCACTCTTCCGAAAAACACTTCATTGCTATGAAGCAATTAGCAAAGATGAAATGGCTATTTTAAATTTCACGTCCCTAAGTAAATTTGATTTGAGTTGTTTTGGCACCCCCTCCTCAGTAAACACCAAGTTGCATGAAACATGAATATCATATGCATGGACTAAACGTTGGAGTGTACCCTTTTATGAGTCAAAATTGAACAAACTCTAGAAAGTGCATTGAAAACACATGTGAATAATGTAGGGCTTTGTGACTCAAAGTGGACAAACGTTTGTTAAATGGTCATCAAAACTTAATAAATAAGTGATCAATTAACTACTTGTTTTCCTTTTCTTTGCTACATTGGTAATGTCAATGTTAACACTAATTGTAAAAGCATGTGTTGTTTTTTTGTTTTTTTTTAGAGTACATGTTCTTTGTAAACGAGGTAGTTAAGTTTTTCTTAAAAAAGAAAAATTTAGAGAAGGTGGTTACGTTAACATTGTAAGATGATTGTCATTTTGTTTTCGAGGAGAAGATAAGTTAAGAATACATATTCTTTGTAGACGAGATAATTAAGTTAACTTTCATAGATAATTGTTAATCGTTGATGTATATGATATTCACAATAAAACAATTGCTTACGCATATATAGGTGACCAACTCTTCTAAGAGTTTTTATTTTATTATATATATATATATCATATACTTCCAAATGAAAAACCTAATTTCAAAGTTAACAAACGTGGAGATTCCATCTCCTTGTTTAATAATTGTTTACAAAACACCAAAATGGAAAAAAAAAAAAAATTTGAAAAAAAGGAAATTGTTGGTTATGATGATAATAATGGTTATAGAAAGATAGCAACTACCTACTCAAATAATAAATATAATGGACTTAATTGTCTAATCCAAGTCATTTCCCCTCCAGATCTTTTGGTAGGTTGGGGGGTTAACTCTTGGTTCCTTGAAGGATATGCAATTACCAACAAAGTCTCTTGAGGTAGGTCCAATAATGTGATATGATATAACTTGTAGGACCATATCACTACATCTTTAATCTTAACCACCATAGCTTCTAATTAGATAAACCAATTCTCAAAGTCCTTCAAAAAGGTTTCTTATAACTGAAGGCACAAACAATTATGGGTAAAGGCAAAACACATTAACAATTTAACATAAAGATTAGCAAAAAGGGTGGGTTTTGCCACAAAAAAAACCATGACTTGAAGAATGAGATGATGTCCAATGCAAAGTAAAATCATGTCATGTGCATTAGTTTCTAGTTGTTTGGTGTGTTGTGAATGCCATATGAGGTTTATAGTTGTTTTGTTTTATGGCTTTTGGTCCACTCACATGCCCTGAACATTGATAGGGCCCTACACCAAATGTGAAAAGTGGCCTTCTGCTTGTAATTTGTTCATCAGTCCCTGACACACCACCATGAATGGAATGAGCAACCATTGGCCACACCACCTCCTCTTCTTGAGTAAAATAAACACAAAAAAAGAAGTAGAGGAGAAGAAGAAGAAGCAAGCAACCCATTACCCAAGACCCCAAATGACCCAATGTCTCTCTGGCCTCTGCTTCCATTTCCATAAACAAATATAATTAAAAAAATAGAGGAAAGCTCGGATCTTTAACTGCGCCATTGCAGTTGCACCACAACAGATCTAAAAGCTCGCATCTTTCTCTCACATATGACGTAAAGGTGAAAAAAATATAACATCAAGGAAGAAAGAGAAGCTCTCGATGACTTACTGTCTCCCTTTGCATCTACTACACTCTCTCTCCGCAGCATTAGATCTCACACTCTCTCACTCTGTCAGTGCAGACAATTCGTTCACTTTGCTGAAGAAACAGAGGGAGATGGTGCCTCTCGCATTCGGGCGCTAGTCTAGGCACAGAGGAATTTTGGGACGATGATGAACAGGAATGCTAGAGAATCTCTGGTCGGAGGGAGGAATATTCCGTTCGGGTCGCAGCACCGGCGAGGTCTGAGCTTGAATTTGGCTAAAGAATCCGACGAAGGCAGCTTGGATCTCTTCTCGAAGAATCGCCGAACGCTCTCTGTAACTTCCTCCGATGAGTCTTCCGATGGTACATTTCTCTCTCTTTTTCACGGACAGAAATGTCCTTGAGATTTGTCGTGTTTGCTGGTGAGTTCGGTCATTTGATTGAATAATAACGGGCCTGAGCTGAGAATGAGTCAACGAGATTTGTCGGCATCTTGTCCCAGAGGATTTAGATGCTCGATTTTGTTCACGACTAACCGCCAAACGGCGCCGTTTGATTGTTTAAACGGAAGATTTGTTTATGATAATTCAGTGGATTTGTTATTTTTAGGATTAATCTAATTACAATTTTACACTGATTTGATTGTGTGATTTAGTTTCGGTGAAATTGGGGAGGCTTTCAGTTGGATCGGCCAAAGTGGGAAGGACTGGCATTGATGATCTGCTGTCATCTGCGGAGGGTGGAAAGCACGATTATGACTGGTAAAATATGTTTCGTATTCATTTCTTCCACTGGATCATGACCCAGAAAACATTTTTGTGAGATTTGATTATGCATGGGATGATTTTAATTAATTTTACTTCAAATCCCTTTTCATTTTGTGGTAATTTTCATGTTGGATTCAGAATAATTCCTTGCCTTGATTTGCTGATATAGAATCAGCAAGTGAGATGTTCTTTTGGTGACTCTTAATTAACACCAAAGACAGAGATCATATCTGAATGTGCCTGTTTTGATTAGGACAAGGCAAAGAAAGCATCACTCTACAATCAAACATTAAGTTAATCAAATCTTGTGGAATTTTATGTCCATCTTGCAACTTCAGAATTAGAGTTTTCCTGAAGCTAAGTCCATCAGAGAATCAGTGTCTGCTTTTATTTTTTATTTTTTGGAGTCTCCTGAAGTATTTGACTTTGAGACAGACTACACCAACATCCTCTTGTTTTGACAAACAGGTAGCATGAAAAGTTCCTCTGCTTAGTGTAAACTTAAAGTTAACAAATGGGTTTGTACGAGCCTAAACTCAAAGTCAACAAGGTCTTGCGTAAATAGTTCATGCTTGAATTGTTAGATTGACTAGTTCATCTTTAGGGTTATTGTTTGTTTGAATGGTTACATTATTACTTCATGAAATTAGATTAGTAAGATTACGTGAAATTACTTCTGTCTGATTTTTATCACCTTTCTTTGTCATCAGGCTTCTCACTCCTCCTGAAACTCCACTTTTTCCTTCATCAGATGGAACTGAATCTCAACCAACCTTAGCTGCTCCACGAAACAGTTTAAGCAGATCAGGTTCTGCATCTAAGCCTTCAAGGGTATGTCTTTCCCAGTTGACTTTATCACGTTCAGTATGAATTTCGGTTTAGAAATTAGATAGCCTCCTCCAGATTTGCAAAGAAACTTTTCAGAAAGTATGCTTCATTGTTTTCTTAATTTCAATTTTTGTTTCAGCTTTCAGTTTCACAATCTGAGGGTAACCATCCATCAAGACCTGCTAGAAGCAGTTCAGTGACTCGCTCTTCAACTTCTGCATCACTATATAACAACTATTCCTCAAACAGAAACTCCAATATCCTTAACACGAGCTCAGCTTCAGTCTCATCTTACACTAGACCATCCTCCCCTATTACCCGCTCTCCATCTACAGCAAGGCCTTCCACTCCAACCTCTCGTCCATCGCTGTCACGATCCACAACTCCTTCTAGACCCCGTACAACTTCAACCAGCTCTTCCATAGAGAAACCTCGATCAGTGCAAAGCTCAAGGCCCTCAACTCCTAGTAGTACCAGGCCACAAATTCCTGCAAACTTGAATTCACATGCTTCTCGACCAAACTCTCGTCCATCTACTCCCACACGTCGGAGTTCATTGCCTTCCTTGTCTCCAGCATCAAGTCCCTCACCTTCAGCTGGTCGTGTTCTGTCTAATGGGCGCAGTTCAGCACCCTCATCCAGACCAAGCTCCCCTAGTCCACGTATCCGCCCCCCACCACAGCCAGTTGTTCCCCCTGATTTTCCTCTTGACACACCGCCAAACCTTAGAACAACTTTACCAGACAGGCCAATTTCTGCTGGAAGGTCCCGGCCTGGTGCTGTTGTCTCATTGAAGGGGAAGCCAGAACCCCCCGCTGCCGTGGTTGTGCCAAGAAGACAGTCATCACCCATTGCCTCAAGGGGAAGACTGACAGAGCCCCCTGGAAGGGGCCGTGTACATCCCACTGGACACCTTCCTGATGTTCCTGAGCCTCGGAAGGCTACACTTATCCCTGATCTGGGCATGAGGAAGCCTGTGAAGACTTCCACAACGACAGCTACAGAGAGCACTGGGTTTGGGAGAAACATCTCGAAGAAATCTCTTGATATGGCTATCCGACATATGGTATATATACCCTTTCCTTGAAAACATATGAATGAACTGTGAGGTTGTGAAAAACATGGATCATTTAACTCGATGAATTTTTAAAAGTCACCAACTTAAAATTATTCTTAGCATTGTCTCTCTGACCAGCATCATATTATATTCACACTCGAAGAGTAATTTGTCTAGTCTGTTACTTCCAATTCAATAATTTTATTTCTTAGAAACTTTAATTGATTCTAATAATTGATCTACTATCTGATGTAGGATATAAGAAATGGAACAGGGAATGGTCGCCAACTTTCAGGCAGCACCCTCTTCCCTCAGAGCATCCGATCATCATCCACTCCCAAGCCCCAGTCCGTTCGCGGGTTGAGTGTGCCAGCATCTGCCCGCACTAACGGAAGCCTGCAAGCGGGCAGTAATGGAGTCATTTCAGAGAATGGAAACATTATGAACCGGCCTGTGGAAAATGGAAGTGAAGCAGACAGTGGAAGATACTCTGCAAAGCTGAGTGAAGCGGACGTCTATGAAAGCTCTCGTTACGATGCGATATTGCTCAAAGAAGACTTGAAGAGCACAAACTGGCTGCACAGTTTGGATGATAAACTTGATCAAGGACCCATCTTTGATAATGGATTTGAGCATCTGCCTGAACCTTTCGGGCTCTTATAACACCCGAGTAAGCGTGTGTAATTTTTTTCTTTCTTCTTCTTTTAAGTTATATGGTTTCTTAATATGGATGAATCACTTAAAACAGAAGAATGAAGAGCCAGTACTTGCCTGTGAAATCATTGCATTTATTCTTGTTGATGTCTTCTATATTTGCATATAGCTGCACAAATTGGTTGCTCTGTTTTTTGAGTACAAGAAAACTCACAATTCAGATTATGGGTTTGCCTAGAAGCCCAAAACTGACAATTCAGAATTGTGGATGATATGATTTTTCTGGGCCAAACTTTTTCAAAGATTCCATTTTTCTTAAAATAAAAGAATACTGGACCGACCCATCTGATCCGATTATGGTTTAAGCAGCCTATTCAAGTAGCCCAACAAGAAAAGGCCGACCCACATTCTTTTTCTTTTTTTTCTTTTTTTTTAAATTTTTATTTATTTATTTGTTATGGTAACGGTAATCGGATCCTTGCTTTGCTGTTTTCAATCAACTTGAGCAACCGCTAGTTTGAATTTGACAAAACTAAGTTATTAAAGATCATCAAAAGTCAATGTAGCATGTTGGCACAACATTAAACAAACTTCATATCAATTAAGAGGCTTGAACCAAACACTCAAGGAGGACCACTCAACAGAACACATCAAAGAAAAAAGGGGACCTCTTTGCTTTCTTCAGCATTTTATAAGTAAATATGAAACAACTCCTGGTTTTGGATGTTACCCATATATGTATTAATATACAACCACATCAGGAAATAAAAGCCTAGACCAAGGACTTTTCTTTGTGTGTGTGTGTTTTGGTTTTCTTGAAAGAAAATTCAAGACCCGACTATATATGCGTCATGCATGTGGTTGAATTCTCAAAAATTCTTATTTCTTCCTTCTATGAAAATTCAAACTTGTAAAAGTTTGAGTTTGCAAAAGACTTGTAACTCAAATGATTAAGAATATTCACCTATGCATTCAAAGTCATACGTTCGATTCCCACTCCCTTTTCATGGCTTGTATATATCGAAAGAAATAAAAAAAATTCCAGAAGGTTTTGCCATGGAGAACTAGCTATCTTGAGATCGTCACGTCTCTGCCATTTCGAAGCACATTTTGTCAATTTGTACTTAAATATCATGCATCGCATTGATTGAATTCATATTTATATATGCATGGCTCCCACAGCTGTATGGATCATGACATTTTCTGAAACAAGAAATTAAAAATGGTTTATTCAAAGTATGATTTAGGTTGGTGGGTTTATGAGTTAGCTTATGACCCCAAATTAAATAATTTTCTGATGTTTGGTGCGCATAATAAAATCATATACATCCAACCACCACCTTAACCAAACCCTAATTATTGTATTTGTAGTACTAATTGCACTTGATTAGTCAATGCTTTCACGCAGTCTAATCTTTTCCTTTTCTTTCCAACAATTGCATAAAACAGACGTAATGGACACACATGGCCTTTGGCTAAAGCCGCTGACCAAATTTTCATTGCTTTTAACCAAAAGATCACTCCCCTCTTTGCCTCTTTTTCTTTTTCTTTATCTTAGTGTATAATTCACTCCTTATAGATTTCATTGGTTATAATTTACCCCAACAATGCAATGGCCAATGGAAATTAATATGGCTTGGCTTATTGTACGGACAATCCGTCTTGATATTGGTGGGCCTCCTTCAGAATTCGGAAGGAACTTCTTCCATCACGTGAGAATTCAGTCAAAAATACAATAGGTCGCTTTTCATTTTGATTTTTATGATAAAGAGGGTAACATGAATTGTGGATTTTGTCATAGTAAAAATAGTCATATTTCAAAGTATATTTTACTGTCCACCGCCCTCTCTATCCCCTCATTCTTTGGTTCTAGAGTTGTATGGTTCTCACTTATTTTTTAATTCTTTGATGCGAAGTTAATTTATTTTTTAATTCCTTGATGCAAAGTCAACGCAAGAAATCTCCTTATGTGGAATTCAATTCCTGATGAAAATTCCAATTTCTGATTAATAAACATACCATTACTTAGGGCCTGTTTGGAAGCCCTTCTGGAAGGGCCAAAAACACTTTCTGATAACTAAAAGCGCTTCTGACAGCGTTTGACAGAAAAATTTAGAAGCGCTTCTGGGTCATAGAAGCTTCTCCTAGAGAAGCACCTGCTATGTGCTTCTTCAGGAAGCATTCCCAAGTGCTTTTCCACGAAGCACTTTAATTTTTTATGAAAATTCTAAATTTTTATAATAAAAGCGTTTTTGTTAGAAATGCTTATGAGCAGGAGTATTTCATAGAGAAGCAGTCCCAAACCAGCCCTTAAAACCTCAAAATATATCAACGGTCAACTATCCGAGCTTGCAAAGAACTAGCGGTAGTACCTCAATAAATAAATACACACACAAGCAGTAACTCTGACTGAAACCCAAGTAATAAAAGGTAAAACCAAATAATGCAAAATGAGAAAATATAAGTTGGGGTGACCGTTTGAGGCCTAGATTTCCAGACTGGTGTCTAATTAGTCTAAATTCCAGCTCAAAGCTCTAAAGAGAGAGAGAAGCAGGCAGGCAAGCAATTGGGTTGTTGCTGTTTTGTTGGTTCACTCCTACAAAATTAAGCAAAGCAATGGAAAAAACATAGTTTCGGAATATAAAGGAGGCATCGAGATCTGCGTTTACAGAAAACTCCTTTAGCTTCACGAACAAGCATCAAGTTGCAGCAGTGAGCTCCCTCTTTCTCTTCTCTCTTTCTCTCTCTCTCTCTCCTCTAAGACGAACGTTAATCTCTGCGTTGCTGGCGAATCTTAGAATTAGAACCCACCTTCTGCTTTTTAATCTTTTAATCTTTTTAGCTGCGTGTTCATGAAGAAATGCCGTTAAAGCTCGTTCAGCTAATAAGGCATTAAACACACTCATTTACTCACTCTCACTCTCATTCTGCTCAAGCTCAAAGCTTCCGCATTTCGAGCTGTCTTTGAACTTCGGTTTCAGATTGACCGTTTCTGCAGCTCCAATGGTCCTTCTTCTCTACTCTTTCTTCAATTTTTCAGGTGCATTTCTCTTTTTCTTAGCATTGTTACTTAACGTACATTTTTCTTTTTCAAAATTTGGGGAATTTAGTGGTTAATTTGCTATTATTCTGCTAAAGTTTGGGGTTTGGAATCGAGGACATTTAGAACCCAGTCTTTAGGTTTTCACAATTTCTATTTTGTATATATGAAACATAGGACCGTTGGGAGCTTCGGCCAGAAGAGAGTTCCACAGATTTACTAGTTTCAGCTTGCAATTCTTTCTGTTTGGTTGCTGAGAAAATTTAGGGAAAAATTAGGACTTCCAGAATGATTTGAACATGGAAGAAATTTGCTTTAACTTCAGTTAACTACCTCTTGTATTCTCAAATAAGCCTTACGTTTCTAATTTCGTGTATTTCACTCTGTTTTCCTGCTAATTTCTGGATCCTGATTCATTCATTCATATAGGCTGAAGCAATGACTTGGATGAATTTTTGCGGCATGCATTGTGAATCTGAATGGGCAAGCTTAACTACCAGTATCTTTTTCCTTTTTTTATTTTTTTATTTTCTAAAATTTTCTAAATGTTCTGTCAAATTTGTACCAGACTGGAAAAAAAAAGAGAGATTAAGAAGCCGAATTCTCGTTTGTCAAAAAAATCTCAGTATTTATGGCAATTACCTTATGAACTAGGCTTGACTTGCTCTTTGGACCATCAAAATTGGCGTTTGTCTTTTAATTCTTTTAATGAAAGTTCGAGCAGTGTTTTGTTTGTCTGTGTTTCTGCATATGAAACTTTTGTCTCATTGTTATGGCATTAGTTTAATTAGACCTGTGCACGGTTTCTTTTGTATGTCCTGGCTCACTATCTATGTGTTTCATTTAATTACTTCACATCAAGAACTAGTGATCGAACTCCTACATGCCATTAAGGAAAAATTATAAAAGCTGAAAAGGGATTCTTTCAGTATTTTGTATGCTATGCTTTAAGGCTTTTGCTTTCTCTTTAGCGAAAAAGAATTTTGCTTTTGCTTTTCTTTTCTTTTTTCCTGTTCTTTTGTTAAATTTCTTTCTGATAACTTTGTCTTTCTTGATGCTTTGCAAGTCTTGAACTTACACATTTTGCACAAAGATTCCAAGGCATGATAGGGCAAAAATGTGGCCTTCCCAATGTCAACTTTGTATAAACAAATTGTGCCTTTTCCATGTCCTATATGCTCCTACTGATAAGAAGGAAGATGTGAAAATTGATTCCTGGATTTTTTTTTTTAAATTTTTTTATAAAGAGAATACTCTCCATTTTCCCTACATGTTCAGCCCTAACTTTTCACCAGTTTTAGGCTGTAGAAACTAGAAATGGTTAAGTGCCTATTCTGAAACCTTTGTTGTTTTTGCAGGGGAAGAAGAAAGATTGCTGAGATCACTCTCATAGTCTTGACTCCTTAACGGATTTCTCAACAAACAATACTAGATGAAGCCACATTTGTTTTGTACAACAGTAATTCTTCTCCTTTCCCTTTGCCGAACTATAGCTGACCTCAATTCAGACAAACAAGCCCTTCTTGGCTTTATTTCTGTTGTTCCTCATGGTCGAAAAGTTAACTGGGATCCTGCTAACGCAGTCTGCAGTTCTTGGGTTGGCATCACTTGTACTTTGGATGGCACCCGTGTGCTTGCTGTCAGACTCCCAGGTGTTGGACTGTATGGTCCAATTCCAGCAAACACTCTTGGCAAGCTGGATGCCCTCATTGTCCTTAGCCTTCGGTCTAACCGCCTCAGTGGGAATCTTCCCTCTGATATTTTCTCCCTTCCTTCCTTACACTACATGTACCTTCAAAACAATAATTTTACAGGTAATATTCCCTCTTCTCTGTCTCCCAATCTCACCTTGCTTGATTTGTCTTTCAACTCCTTCACCGGCAACATTCCAGCCACAATCCAAAATTTAACACGTCTCACTGGACTGAACCTCCAGAACAATTCCCTCACTGGATCTATACCTGATATCAACATTCCAAGGCTTTTGCATTTGAATTTGAGCTACAACCACCTTAATGGTTCAATTCCTCCTACCCTCCAAAAATTCCCTACTTCTTCCTTTGAAGGAAACTTGATGTTATGTGGACCACCACTGAACCACTGTTCTTTGATCACTCCCTCACCTTCACCATCCCCCAGTCTTCCACCACCAGGGCCAATAGCCCCCTTGAAACCAGAAAATGGATCAAAGAGGAAACTTAGTATGTGGGCTATCATTGCCATTGCAATTGGTGGTTTTGCAGTGTTGTTTCTCTCAGTTCTGGTGTTAGTGCTGTGCTGTTTGAAGAAAAAGGACGGTGAAGGCAGTGCTGTAGTGAAAACAAAAGGCGGAAGGATTGAGCAGCCAAAGGAGGACTTTGGAAGTGGGGTGCAAGAGGCTGAGAAAAATAAGCTGGTTTTCTTCGAAGGCTGTTCTTACAATTTTGATCTTGAGGATTTACTAAGAGCTTCGGCTGAAGTTCTAGGAAAGGGAAGTTATGGGACTACTTATAAGGCCATCTTGGAGGAGGGAACCACAGTGGTTGTGAAAAGGATGAAAGAAGTGGTGGTGGGAAAAAGGGAGTTCGAACAGCAAATGGAGAATGCGGGGAGGATTAGTCAGCACTCAAATGTTGTTCCTCTTCGTGCTTATTACTACTCCAAAGATGAGAAACTCCTGGTTTATGACTACATTTCAGCTGGCAGCTTCTCAGCATTATTGCATGGTATTGATTATTTTCATCTTGTTCTTTCTCATTCTACTATGTTACTCATTTCCTAACTGCACTTCCATAATCTCCTCATTGCCATTAGTAACAAAGTATATTGTAAAGTTTTTGCATTTAGACTAGGGAGTCTACTTCTTTTAACTGACGAAGTATTCCTCAATGGTGCTCAATATTGTAATAAGAATACATCACAGACTAAACATATGAATTTTCCCCTCAGAACTGATTTCTCTCCCTTTGTGTCCTATTCTACAGGAAACAGGGAAACTGGACAGAATCCACCAGACTGGGAAACCAGGTTAAAGATTTCCCTTGGATGTGCTAAGGGGCTTGCCCATATCCACTCTGCCAGTGGAGGGAAATTCATCCATGGCAACATCAAGTCCTCCAATGTCCTCCTCACCCAGGACCTCAATGGCAGTATCTCAGATTTTGGCCTAGCTCCTCTCATGAACTTCGCAACTATACCTTCCAGAAGTGTGGGCTACCGAGCTCCCGAGGTGATTGAAACTAAGAAGTCCTTTCAAAAATCCGACGTTTATAGTTTTGGTGTTCTGCTCCTTGAGATGCTGACAGGCAAAGCACCAGTACAATCACCAGGACGTGATGATGTTGTTGATCTTCCAAGGTGGGTTCAATCTGTTGTTCGAGAGGAGTGGACAGCTGAGGTGTTTGATGTAGAGCTAATGAGGTATCAAAATATTGAAGAAGAGCTGGTACAAATGCTTCAAATAGCAATGGCGTGCGTGGCAAGGGTGCCAGACATGAGACCTACTATGGAAGAAGTGGTTAGGATGATCGAGGAAATCCGGCCACCGGATTCTGATAACCGACCATCATCCGAGGACAACAGGTCTAAGGACTCAAATGCTCAGACCCCATGAGGGCATGGCCTTGCCCCTGTCAATATTATTAAACCTCTGCCGTATATTCGCAATTGTGTGATTCTTTGTCGGGTCCTAGTACTACTGTAAAAGCTTAGCCACCTCTTCCCTCCCCCTCCGATTAGTATAACAAAGAAGTTTCCAAACAATTATGGCTCCAATGGATTGAGTGATCACATTAGCATTTTTGGATGCTTTGATCCTTTAGAACTCGCATGATGTAATTTTTGTAAACACAATTGCATGTACTGAAAATTGTTCAAGTGATGTTTCTGATTGTTTTGTTTGTCCGTATTCAACCCATTTAGCCCTAGTCTGGATTATAAATAAATAAATAATCCAATAAACCCTAGTCCGTACTAATCATCTGCCACGTGGGTCATCGAATTTCAACTCTCATTAGAAGGAAAAAAAACCCATTAAACCCTAATAATTCATACTAATTATATGCCACTTAGATCAAAGATCAACCTTGTCCAAAGCTCCCACTTTGGGTGGAATGAGAAGTTGCAACTAAACAAATGAAATTCCCCAAAATGGCATATGAGAATTCGATTGCCAAAAAACCTAGAAACCTGCTCAGAAAAACATCCGTAAAGAGGGAGCCAAGAAGTGAAATCACATAGCTTACAGGTTTTTCTTCAACAAAACTTACCTTTTTCTGATACTTTAACAATGTAAATGGCCAAGATAAAGGCCTGCCTTTGATCTCTAAAAGAATAGTAATTCTTACTTCAACAAAAATCTCGGTAAGTTATGCCTGTGCTCATGTCAATGTATGTAGACAGCTATTGACTAGAGTTGGTAGGAGCTTGGTTAACCAAATCAGCACCGCTCACATATCTAGCGACAAATGACATTAACCGGAAAGGCGCACCAATAAGGGGAGCATCTATAAGCGGCACAGCAGCATTTTTATCGGTCTCAACTGACAACTCTAGATTCCGGACTTCATTCTCATCCAACGGAATTTGCACTATTTCACTAATTTCATCAGATAATGGCAATTCTGGAACAAAAGCAACATGCTGAGAATCCTCGCTACCATTACTAGGCATCTCCTGTTTGATTGGAGCAACTTCTGGGGAATCAAGCTTCTGGTCTGATGTGGACATATCCTCATTGGATCTGGACATGGGATCGATGACACTGGCAGTTTCAGGAGGGGCAATTGTTATATTAGATGTTTTTGTTGAAGTGAGCTCAACTGTTGCACTCCGCCGGTCAAGTTCAACATGCAACTCATTCACCTAGAAAACATCATAGGGAATAAAAGAAATGTAGAGAACTAGTCAGTCCATCAAAATCTTAGTATTAGTAACAGGTCAAACCTAATTACACAAGTCTAAATATATAATAAGACTGTATGAAAGATATGCTCGAAGACATTGGCATTTATTGACAGTACAGTAGTACACATTACTCCTTAGAAACCATGGAGGAAAGCAGCCATTCACCTTTTCAACAAGCTCTGCATTTTCTGCCATTAGTTTCTCAACCAGTGCACATGCTGCTTCAACCTGAGAGTTCAAATCCTCACGTTCCAAAGCATGCTACATTAACACAGAGTCAGATATTTATTTCTTCCATTGACAAGTAATGTGTCATAGAATCAACAACAGAAAAGAGACCTTTGTCAGATTTACAAAATTGAAAACATTTTAAATTTTCTCCTGCAAAACTGATAGGTCTATCGCTCATAGTATTTAAATAAAATTTCCAAATGCCATCGCAAGAATTTTTTTTTTTTTTTTTGGGAACAGAAAACATCCCGCACAAACCTATTAGTCCTAATCATGCATAAAGCTGCCTATGAAATTTGATCAGGTAAGCAAATAGGAAGCCTACCTTTGGAAGTTCGTCTGATGAGGGAGTAGAGGAGACACTCTCAAGATTCTTAATTTGCAACTGCAGACTAGAGGAGTTTTCCATCAGCTGTTGATTTTCTTGGACAAAATTATCCCTGGATTGCTCCAATTCCAACACCTGCCCAGCTTTGGTTTTAATTTCCATATCAGAAGAAAATACAAAGATTTTCTTTGAACTGCTTGTGACCAGAAATTAGGATGTGCATGCAATAAGGAAAACAATCTGACTAAATTCCTACCTATCTTATAAAATCTAAGGTAAGAAAAAGCAATAGTCAAACTCCTCTCTACTCAACAAATTAGGTTTGCCATGTAGAGACCTTGTAAATCAACTAATCAATTTAAATTGAATCCATCAAGTAGGTTACTTAAGTCAATTGAGCTACATACCTGTGCTCGTAACTTAGCAACATCATCATTCAGAATTGCTACCATTTCTTTAAACGAATCCTGTAAGAAACACATGTTTAAAGACAAATAAGTCTCTGACATAAAATAATGAAGGGCAAATATACATATGGATTATAAAGTGTACGAGAGAGCTTTCTGAAATCCCAATTAAGAAAGATTCAGTAACAAAAGAGTGTTACAGTTGATGGACTCATGTTTTTTTTTTTCCTTCAAATTATTTGTTTCCTATTACAGACATAACTAAATTCTAACTATTTTCCAGGTGCAATAACAACGAATTTAGTGTAAAAGTTTTAAGCTCATTGAGCGGCCAAATGATTTTTCATCTGCAATTACGATTCAGAGTAATTGGAATAGCGATTACCTCCTTTAGAATCCAGGTATCTCTATCTCTCTCTAGATGTTTAATCTTTTCCTGTAAGCTTGACTGTGAAACAATGTACAGTAAGTTCAAAAGTTGAACCAAAGAAAAAGAGAAACAAGAAGAAGCGAAGTCAAAATGATTATTGGTTGTAGAGTTCTGATAAAGGGAGGAGACGCTAACCTCTTTTGAATCCAAAGTAGCCTTTTCATCTACTAATCGACCAATTTTCTCCTCTAATCCAACCTACAACAAACACAGCATTAGAAACCAATTCCTCTTGTTTGCAGTTTTGTTTAATATAATGTTGCATAAAAAACTAAAGAGAGCATGATTATACGCATGCTGGTAACGAAAAAACTTAAAGGACCAAATGAATTGAAATATGAACAAAATTCAAAATAGCCCGATGATGCAACTTAAATCACCTCTTTTTGAAGCCAAGAATCTTTTTCACTCTGTAATTGTACAATTTCCTTCTGTTGGTCGGCCTGTAAATCATATGGTTAGGGAGACAATCCTAAAAACATATGCAGAACAAGGATACAATTGTAATATGAAATGTGATAGAACACGGTACTAACTAGAAGTGCATTAACTCTTAGTCAGCTCAT
This sequence comes from Prunus dulcis, assembly GCF_902201215.1. Taxonomy (NCBI): domain Eukaryota; kingdom Viridiplantae; phylum Streptophyta; class Magnoliopsida; order Rosales; family Rosaceae; genus Prunus; species Prunus dulcis. The sequence goes on along the minus strand of NC_047655.1, from coordinate 25,855,266 downwards.
TGTCTCAGCTAAATTCAGATAATATTACCTCTTTCTGTATATGTGAATCATTTTCATGCCGCAATTGTTTTATGAAATCTTCTAAGCTAGCCTGAAGAAGAAATATACAAAATCAATAGGAAAGGTAGAAAAAGCATACCAGATAAGAAAAAAGGTCATTGGCTCTTTCTAAGTACAACTTCATAAATTCAGATCAAGATATAGTACCTCTTTCTGTATATGTGAATCATTTTCATTTCTTAACTGTTTAATAGCATCCTCTAAGGTAGCCTGAAAAAAATTAAATGCCATAAAAAATTTGAAACCCAGCCAAATACAATAAACATGCCCTAATATTTGTTCCACTATTCTTACAGTTGAAATTCACATTATATTACCTCTTTCTGTATGTGCAAGTCCGTCTCCTTTTGTAATTGTTTGATTGTTTCTTCTAAGGTAGCCTGTAAAATTATGATTATTTTGTGCACTGCTCAGGATGCATTTGCATATCAAAACTGACAACAAAAACAAAGGTGTGTGATACAATTGGAGAGAAATTATCTTGTGTGTTTGCCATATCCATGCTTACCTCTCTTTGGAGCCAATGTTGTTTCTCAGATTCAGCTAACGACTGCACAACAAAATTTCAAAAAAAAAGAAAAGCATAAATTTCAAAATCCTTGAAAATCACCACATAAATGCACACAATACAATGTACATCTCTTTTTACTATAAGCTGTTGATCGATCCAATTCAAATTCGAATGCTTAGAGATAAACATCAACAAATTAATACTAATTACAAAATTAATCAAAATCAAACTTACACATTCCGTGCCATTGCTCTCATGCCTATTCCCATTCGCATCTTCGTCTTGCATAGCATCTGAACAAACATCGGCGACGGCCTCTGGAACTTGGCCGTTACCCGTAACCGGGACATCGTCTAAACGACCGTCGTCGGCGGCGTCCTTCGAAACTTGGTCATTGCCGGAAACCGGAAAGTTGTCGGTGGTCTCAACCTGCTTGTTCTTCTTCTTCTTGTTCTTCTTTTTCTTCTTCTTATCGTCCTCCATTTTCAGGCTCACAAAATGCTCAGCCTCTTGCTCTCCCGCCACAGAATGAAATCCAGACCGCACGGGCAGACCCGAGTCCGGATCTGATTTCTTGCTGTTGGCGTTTTCCTCTACTGAAATTTATCAATTGAATTTCGTTTGTGGGATTTGCCGGGAAGGGTTTTCTCCTTTCGTTTCTAATTTATAGTGCGTTTTTCGCGTTTTTATTTATTTTCTATCACTGTAATAAATCATGGATACGATACGAGTCTATTTGGATGTTGATGCAGTGGGAAGCAGCAGATTATTGACGTGGTGACTTGGCCGTATTTGATTGGTTGCTTGATCGTCCTGGAATGTGGTCGGTCGTACTGTAGCTTCTAACTTTCTCGTTAAAGGCAGTGACGGAAGGAAGTCAGTGCGTTACGGACTTACGGCGTTACCGTTTGCGGGAAACGGACGCTACCGCAACTTTCACGTTGACTTGGGAACACCAAACGCACAACGCATGTGGGAGCCACGTGACTAGCGACCCGGCCCCGTCGAGAAGGCAAATGCTATCAAATCAAAACGCATATTCCTCTTCCATTTTCGATTGGAATATTGGATTTGATTTGAGGAGAAATTACCTTTTTTTTTTTTTTGCTCTTTTTATAAGCAACCCGACTGCCCACTTTGAGGAGAAATTCAATTAACATATCCTTAATTAATGTGATTTAAACAAAAAGAGATGGTTATGATGTGTGGCAAACAAGAGGATTAGAATAAAAACGGGTTATAAAAAGAAATGTTTAGACTTGGTTTGACAAAATAGTAACCTAATCAAAATAAGTGTTCACTTGTAATTAAAATTAGTTGCAATTTCTAATTCTTTTTCGTTGTTGTCAAAAGAAGTTTTCATTAGGCTCAAAGGCAGTAAGCGAGTAAAAGATTAAGCATTCATTTACAAGAAATACATGAATAGAAGAAGGTTAACACCTTCAAATGAGCATAGTGAGGAGCTCAATTCCCGTTAAGCGTAAAACATTTAGAGATGTCATTTGCCGCCGATTAGCAAGGAAGCTCATCATAAACCATAACTCCCACAAGAGATGGTGGTGTAGTGACCTCATGACCTAACTTTTTAGTATTACTGTTAGCATACCTATCGATGATTCTGCATGAGTCACACGATTAGTGTTTTAAGGAGGTATCCATCCCCACTAAACATAGCCAAGTTACAATTTCCGACTTAAAGCTTACAATATATATCAAATAGTAGTGTGATTCATATGTAAGAGCGTTAGCATTTAAACATTGAACATTATTCAACTTAGATAATAAGTATGATTTACAACTATAATTTTTGTGCTTCCTGTTGAAATCTATATACATTGGTCATTAGAGCTCAATTCAATCATTTTAAACATCTTGAATTTAATTCAATTATTTATGTATTTATTGGTTTGGTTAAAGTGGGTAGATGAGGGCACCCCATACAGAGAGGGCTAGGAGTTGAATGGGGTGAGCTGAAATTATCCAATTAATCGTTGGATTCAAATTAGGAAAGTCGGAGTCCAAACCCGCCGACTTGGACCACAAAATTTCACACCAAATTTAAATATTTAAAATTAGAAAGCCGCCGTAAATAACGGCCCAAATATAAAAAAGGAAAGAAAAAAAGTAACGGATAAGAAGGGAAAAGAAAACAGAGTGCGAGAGACGGTGAAAACGGGGGCGTTTATAAAACCGGTGGAAAAGGAAAGCCCCAAAGTCTCTCCGAGTTTTTGTGTAGAAAGATCAGGGGGTCGAAGATCGTATTGTTGGTAGCGGAGCTTTGGGAGGCGGCTCCGGATCTTCTTCAAACCCGTTTCCCTCTGCTACCGCTATTTCAGTCCGATCTCAGGTATTTCATAGATGGAAAGTTGTTTTGGTTTGACGATAATTTGTTTTCAAAATTGAGAAATTGTTTTGATTTTGGTTATGTGTTTATAGAAATTGTTCTGATTGAATCTGAAACTGCTGTTTGATGCAGCTTTGCAGGTCCTGGGTTGTGAGAAGTGAGTTTTAGACTGTAATCAATTCAATTTCATCATGGCCTCCAAGCGCATCTTGAAAGAGCTTAAGGATTTGCAGAAAGATCCTCCAACTTCTTGCAGCGCCGGTACTTTTTTCAATTTCAAAATTTGTAATTTAGTATTTTTTTTCATGATCTTACACTCAAAGTTCAAAACTTTTTTTAATTTCATATGATAAATTGACACATTTTGTAGAGATGTGGTTGCCGGCGCATGTTGATTTCATTGATTTGTTGAATGATTAATGTAATTACCGGTTATATAAGTACCCAATTGGATATTTAAATAAATTATGTGTTAATTTGATTTAGGTCCTGTGGCTGAGGACATGTTTCACTGGCAAGCTACGATTATGGGACCCCCTGATAGCCCATATGCAGGAGGTGTATTCCTAGTCACCATTCATTTTCCTCCTGATTATCCTTTCAAGCCCCCTAAGGTAATTCATACATCTTATGTGCAACGTTTGGTCCTGCTTTGTTGTGTCGGTGTGTGTGGCGATTGTTTGTTGAAGAAGGATACTAACGGTAATTTCATGTTTTCAGGTTGCATTTAGGACTAAGGTCTTCCACCCAAATATCAACAGCAATGGAAGCATTTGTCTTGATATCCTTAAAGAACAATGGAGCCCAGCACTAACTATCTCTAAGGTTTGGCTTTTTTTCGGACCACTCAATTTATCCTGCATAACAGTGTTTTGTCTTTGTATTCTCATTTGATCTGGAACTCGTATATCTGCTGCCTTGATGCATATATCGATGGATATATAGATAGATATAAAAGAAGTCTCAAAAGGACAGATGCTTGTCTGTGCTTTCTGTAAATCATCTGTCTGGATTTGAAATTCTTGCATATACTACCAGACAAGCACAAGCAGGTGGCTGCAGTTATGTCTATTTCCAACATTTATCATGTCAGAAGTAGAGCAACATATACGTGTCTCTGTTTCCCTCTGACTTGCTTATTGCTAAAAGCCGTTCAATATTTTGCCCATTCTTTCTATAAAGAGTTGACGACGTTACTTTGAAGATGTTGCATAAGATGATTGACGACTATATGCTTTCCCAGTTCATACTTTTGGTTACAGCCATACCTTTATTTATGATAACTTAAACGTGACACTGAAACTTAGAGGTTAAAAAAAGAAAAGAAAGGGGATCTGTTTCTTTTCTATGAAGGTTATCTTATAGTTGGAATTGTATTTACTAACCCCATTTTTCATGTAAAATCAGGTATTGCTCTCAATTTGCTCACTGTTGACTGACCCTAATCCTGATGACCCTCTTGTGCCGGAGATTGCCCACATGTATAAAACCGATCGAGCCAAGTATGAATCCACTGCACGTAGCTGGACTCAGAAGTATGCAATGGGATGAAGATGTTTTTCCAGATTTAGAGTTTGTATTTTGGGGGTTGTGGGGGGAAGAGGGGGAGGGACAGGTTGGGGGATGGCTTAATTTGGGAAGAATAAATCTTTGTTCTTCTCCTGTTTAGTTATATCACAAAAATGGAAGGTTTGAACGGGATGTAATTCCGGTTTTACCAGGACCTTAATTATTGTTTGGTGTTGTTCCTTCCAGCTTTCTAGACAGACTTTTCAATGTAGTTTTTGAAGTGTAATTCCATCAACTGAGGAATCGGTGTTGTTTTTGTTTCTGCCATTTCTTATTGTATCTGAAAAGATTAAGAAATATAGATTCCGATGAACTGTTTGGTTTGTTGTTCCCTCTTCATCAATAAATTGATATTGTAATACAACCATCATTTATTAATTAAATTTGCCGTTTGCTTCATCTTGTATATTGCTCTATTGAAAATTGGTTTACATGGGGAGGAAAATACACTATTCTGTGCGCCGAGGTTGGAGACGGTTGTCACTGCCTTACGGGTGTGGTCAAACATTGGACAAATCGAAGGGGTTCCACAAAGTTTTTGAGATTCAAGTTTTCAAAACACAAAACGATTTTTAAGGTATATTTGATAGCTCGTCTTCGAACCATAGATTAAAATGTATTTTTTAAAATATTGAGTTTCAATCGATGCAGAAGTATGTAAAGACAGAACAGTCGCTCAAGCGCGTGAGAAGAATCTAATAAAAAAAAACTGAATTTGAATACAAGTGTAAGCGCGTGAGAAGAATCTAATTAAAAAAAACCGAATTTGAATACAAGTGTAAGGATAATCATTCACAAATGCATGAATAATTGTAAGACATTAATGCGTTATCAAATTCACTCACATCAACAGTTGCAACTACTCAATCATTCAAAATGGTGGGTGATTATCAGCACTTAGGAGGGTGTAGAGGCAAGAGGGGCCCTCCTCCAACCATACACAACATATTCATTCTAGTCATGAAACCATGTTTAGATGATGTGTGGGACAGCATAATTTGACCCTATTAGATTTTATTATTTGGTAATAGATTAATTATGAGATTTTCTATTTAAACCTCACACTTCTCTTAGTTCACCTCAACTTTTAATTTAAATTTTCACAATTTCTAATAAAACCCCACGATCTTCCCAAACTACCCTTAAATACACCTCAAACTGAAAAAATAAGAACTAAAAGAGATTTTCTATTTAAACCCCATAATTTTCTTTGTTCCTAGCAAAAAAAAAAAAAACACAAACAAATGAAATCCTAAATATGAAATTTAATACTTTTTAGAGAAAGAGAACAACTTTATCTCTCTCCAAGAACTGTAACTGGAATTCTAACGCTTGGGTCTTGTTGAGAGAGAGAGAGAGAGAGAGAGAGAGAGAGAGAGAGAGAGAGAGATTGTAAATAAGAAGATGTAATGAGGTTTCTAAAACTTAATATGAAGAGTGGTGGGGTGTGTATAGATGTATTAGGGTTAATTATTAAGTTAGATGACCTTTTTTGTCTTTTTATACAATAATAAAATTTACAACTTAATAATTTAAGTATTTAAGTGAACAAGAGAAGCGCGGAGTTTAAATAAAAAATCTCTTAATTATTAGTTACAATTTTTACAAGCAAGTTTAATAGTTAGGCCGTCTCCATTATGGGACCAAGCGATATGCCTAATTAATCTCGTCCTGTTTTTCTACACACGGTTTCTTGGAGACTTGCCCCAGCTGTAAAGGTTGTGCCTTTCAACAGAAAGACAACAGTCAATCGGCTGGCAAAGCTAGCTCAATGCCCCACCTCTGTTCCAACTTCCAAATCTTCTCCACATTTTCATCTAATCATTTAAAACATGCATCTTATTAAAATTTACATAGCATTATGTCACAGGCAATGTATGAGTAAATAAGGTTAGGACTTAACTGTTATATTAGAGACCTCTAACTCCGGTGATAGAATACTTACTATTTACGCTACACTTATAATATCATTATTGTATTCCTCATTGCGTGAATTACATGCGATAAAGATATAAAGAGATATATAAAGAGAATTGGGTGATTATAGAGAAATTTTTGCTTGTGATGGTAACTTTGAGCCCGACAGAGGTAATTAAGGTATGATGGGGATTTGATGGAGTTAATCAAAGTTTTATTTGGTCAAACAATGAGTTGACCAGGTTGATCATAGAAGGAATTATGGGTAATTAACAAATAATATGGGAATGAACTGTGCAATTAATCAAGGCATAATCTCATTATTTGTTAGGATATTTTAAGGAATAGAAGAATTCATTTATGATAGTAAAATATTATAATTCTCGCCCACAGTTTATGAAGAGATCTCAACGTAACAGAATAAAATGATAAGATAAAATATGACCACAAAAAAAGAAAGAAAAGATAAGTTGGAATAAAGGTTCGGGGCCTACAAAGAGTGGAATATTAATGGAAAGTAGAATAAATAAATACAAATAAATTTACATAATTAAAGGTCTAAACAAAAGGCTAATCAAAGCTTAGGTCTGGAGCTGGAAATGGAATTAACGAGTTAAACTTATGACCCAATCCGTCACGTAATTTCAGACACAGAAAAAACCATCTTCTGTTTTACTGTAAGGTTTGGTTCTTCTAATAATCATCGTCTTCTGCCTCTCCAAATTTTCTTATATCGCGGTTTGAGCTTCGAAAATCTCTTTCTGGGTTAATCTTCGCTGTTCTCATATTGCACGCACTCGATTCGAATTCACATTTTGTGTTCTTCATCCTCGCCTTGTAATGGCGGATTATTTTGTTCAATAATTCGATTGTACTCTAAAGGTAATTTGACAGTTGATTATTATTGCTGTGAATTATCAATTCTTTCCAAACAATGCATAATAAGATGTTTATTGCCAATGAAATTGGTTGCCTTTTTCTTTTATGAGGTGCAAATTGAGTGTTTCATCAATGAAAGAACGTAATTTTACACAGCTGTTTTTTGTTAATTGATGTCTTCTATGTGTTCCCTTAAAATTTCAGAAGATGGGATTCTGGGCATGAAGTTACATTGATAAATGTTCCAAATTTTGGTTCTTGTTGTTAAAAGTTTGGTACTTGCTATTGATATTTCTATTGACACTCAGTTTCATGGGTTTGTTTACTTTCTTACTTTGACCACAATACTTGGATGATGCTTGTTGAAATGATAAAATGTCCATGTCTATACTGAGAGACTAATTGAATTAATGAAAGCATGCCCTTTAAAGAAGGGTGGCTGAGGTCACCTGTAATTTGAGTAGATCCAACAATCAATCATCAATCTGTCATATGTTATTTCTCAACATTCTTCTTTATCGATATGCATTATGGTATGTATTTTACATTTGTCCTAATGAAATTCATGGATTGTTTAAGCTTTCAGGGTGCTGCTCTGTTACTAGTTTGGTGTTGGTGATCAAGATGGGAGCTTGCGTGAGCAAGGTCAGTGTTTATTATTTTCTTTTAAGAACTTGAGATTTTGCAAGTATTAATTGCTAGTAATAGAATATCTTCCTAGCCAGATTAGGACAAGTCTGCATCGCCTGTTCAAGCTTATGAAGATAGTAGATAAACATTGTGCAATAAATCAGTTTCTTTAACTATAATGCATGCACTAAAATTCTATATTCTTCCTTCTGTATTGAGCCTTTAATAATTTATATTGCAGCAAGCAAAATTTACTACTATATGATTGATCTTTCCAATGATTGTGGTGCTTTTGTGATGATTGTGAAGCATTTTTTATGCCACTTAGTGTTTATTGTTTTGCCTTTTTAAAGAAATCTGACAAGTTATGACTTTCATGATACTTGTAGAGTAAAACTAAAGAACAGGATTCTGAACAAAGCGGTGCTGAGTTTACTGGTGCGAATGTGCACCTCATCACCACCACAGAAAGTTGGGATCAAAAGATGGAAGAAGCAAAAAGGGATGGCAAAACTGTAAGTTTAATCACATTTTTCCTTTCAAGAGAAATGAATTGTGTTGAATGGCATATGGTACTTCGTTTTCAAATTTGTGATGTACTTTTAAGTCTTTGACTGAACCAACGTCAGTGTTTTCTATTAGTAATGAGTTACTACATATAGAATCTGGTAATCATTAAGAATTTTGGGGTTGGTGACAAAAAAATAGATTGTGACTCACGAATGACGATGCAAGTCCCATGACCTCAGATGGGATCCCACCCAAAGCTGCACATTTAAGAGCCAAATATAATAGGAGAGAACAATATGGTTATCAAATCTTTGTAGATCCTCTAATCCACTGAAAAGTTGAGAATTTTGTCCAGGCTGTCAATTTTAAGCTTTGATTAGCAAGTAAAAATGGATATCGAGAACCAAGTGTGGCAATATCCAGGAACTCAACTTAGCAAAGAATTTAAACCAATTATGAGCAAAATAGCAACCAAGGGGACCTATTAGTTCCATTCTTCAATGGAACATCCATATACATGGGTATTCTATATTAAAATAGATGACCTGAAAGTTGTAACAAATCCGATTCTTGATAATAAGAGATCTTTTTTATTTATTTAAATATTTAGACCCTTTCACTAATTAGCGACATGATCTGATGAAAAATGCTAATATGCAGTCTTCTTAATCTGATCAGGAGTACAATTGGGTGCAATCAAAGACAGCTTAGGGTGTTATAGAATCTTGGCTCCTCCTTAAAGAACTTTAGTTTGCTTTGTATGGTCGTGTTACAGAAATTCAGCTGATTTTCTGTCAAATAATGTTGTAGTCTTGTCTCAAGTAGATATCAATGTTAAGAATGCGTGGTCATAAATGCATCAGTGAACAACTCCTCTCTGCAACTTGCTCCCAGTTAAACTTATAGGTCCATGCTATTGTCATGCATTACATAGGTTTACTAGATTGGGTGCTGGTTTGCATGAATACTAGCTTACCTGTGACTTGGTTGGCAAGTTTAGTTTGAATGATTTGTTAGCTTTTTCTTCTAGCTCTTTATCTAAACTGAAATTCTTATGTCCAACAGGTGATTGCAAACTTCAGTGCAACATGGTGTGGTCCTTGCAAAATGATTGCACCACTATATCGCGAGTTATCGGAGCAATACACTTCTCTAATGTTCCTTGTGATCGATGTTGATGAACTGACTGTATGTGTTTAGGGATTTTGTTAATGACATGTGATAGTTTATTAATCTATTGCATGCAAGTTCTGCTCTTGGGACAGAGACTTTACCTTACCTCTGACCATATGCTTGGCAATCAAATTACTTATTAATATACTTATGGTTCCCAACTAGATTTGTGATGTTTCCAGGAGATTGGTGCTGGTTTAATGTCTTATCATAAATATGTCTTATTCACAGGTGGTTTACATTTGGTTTTGTATGGTGCAGGATTTCAGTACTTCATGGGATATCAAAGCCACTCCCACTTTCTTCTTCCTTCGGGATGGCCAGCAAATCGACAAGCTAGTGGGAGCCAACAAGCCAGAGTTGCAGAAGAAGATAATTTCCGTAGTAGATTCTGCCCCGTGCCAGAAATGACTTGGGGTTTCTATGTCATTTTGAGGTCATTGAATGTCTCCTTTTTACATTTGTTGCGAGTTGATGGATATATTTGGCGTGGAATTGTTTTTTTGTTAGTTGGTCCTGGATTGTAAATACGACCAATCGTATGAACATCTTTCCAGATTGAAAATCCAAAGATCCGTTTGCATCAGACAGCAGTTTCACTCTATTCTTTCACTTACAGTGTCAAAGAATATCAAAGTTCTCACGGTTGTTGGGTTAGAGGGCTAGAGGGTTCTGCTGAAAGAGACAGTATATGCAATGCAACCATAAGTCCACAACCTGAGCTTTCTGTCTGTACTGTCTCTTCTCTTAAAATGGTTCCAAGTGGTCTAACGTTCTCTTGCAAATTTGTGTGGACACATAAATTCTCTCGACTCAATAATACAACGACCGTTTCAATGCGGACTTTAAAATTAATAAAGAGAGATATAATAGTCAAAACAATCGTGACTCACATATGGAGAGATGTGCTAGCGACAGTTGTCAACAAGCATAGCATGCAGCTGTCAATCGATCAATGTGGACTTAAAAGTCAAACACATGCGTACATCATCAACAATCAAACAATCGTAATTTACTCATAACGAGACACTAGCAATGGTCGTAAAAATAATCGTGACTCATATATAGAGAGATGCTAGCAACAATCGTCAACAAACATAGTATGCAGCTGTCGATCGATCGCAATGCATAATTCTTATGCATAATGAAGTTAGGTAAAGACAGATTTTTTAATCTATTGATGATTTTCTGTCGCATGGGGTCAACCCTTTCATAAACCAAATAGCCGCGTGAACGAAGTCACAATCGCGCTAAAAGGCAGTCCTTCTCACGTCTTGCTAGCGCGGCTTAACAGAAATATTCTTCAACATTCTCTGTCTCTCTGTCTCTCTCTCTCTCTCTCTCTTTCTCATTACAGGCATTAATATATGACAAGCAATCATGGCCCCCATGCACATTGTTATGGTCCTGGACAACGGAAACGCATACATGAATTCACCTCTTTCAAGCTATTCTTTTTTATTATAACACTCCATGATACCAAAGGATAAGAATATATAGAAGCCAAATCAACAATCGTCTAAACCAAAGCAAGTAGAAGTAGGAAACATTATTTTCAAACTCTTCATGTAACTATAGATACAAAATTACAACTAAACGTGATCAAATCATATTGGAAGACTCGAATAACACTAGAAAATAACAGTAACTTAAATGAATGAAAAGTTGGAAAAAGAAATACAGCAAACTTCATTGCCTGATTGATTAAGGGAGGAGCCATATCTTCAATCTTCTTAACGTCCTTTAGGGTTCATGATCTGTGAGAACACAGCACTTGGTGTCAATCCATCAGAGTCATCGCTAGCTAGGCTCCGGCCACCTATGCTCATGCTCATCCCGCTGCTCCTTGAGTCTGTCACATTACCATCAAAGGCAGGCACTGCATCAGGGTACTTCTTCCCTTTGCAGGCCATGAACGGCTCTTCCTCAAGTTCCATTGCACCAATACCCTTGCCACTCTCCTCAGCACTCTCCTGTAGCTGCAAAGCAAACTCAAGGTTCCAAAGCACATCTCCCATTGATGGCCTGTCAATGCTTTGATCTGACACACATTTCATTGCTGTCTCAGCAAACTTCTTGAAGCATTCTGGTGTTATCTTCCCCTTGAGATAAGGGTCAAGGATATGATCGAGACTGCCCTTCTTGTGGCAATGTGCAGCCCACTCTGCTAAGCTCACTTGCTCCTTTGGAAGTGACGGGTTCAAGGCTGGACGAGCACATAAGATCTCAAATAGAACAACCCCAAATGAGTAGACATCAGATTTTTCTGTCAGTTGTTGCCGCCTAAAGTACTCTGGATCCAAATACCCAAAGCTGCCTTTTACAACTGTGCTGACGTGTGTGTTGTCCAATGTAGGACCTGTTTTTGACAGCCCAAAATCCGAAACCTTCGCAACCCACTTCTCGTCTAAAAGAATATTAGTTGTTTTTACATCGCGGTGGATGATGGTGTGCTTGGCACCAGTGTGAAGATAGTGTAAACCACGAGCAGCTCCAATACAAATCTCAAGCCTTTGCTTCCAGGGTAGAGGGGGCTTTTGGGTCTTGTACAGATGCTCACGCAGGGTTCCATAAGCCATGTAGTCATAAACAAGGATCATTTCACAGTTTTCTTCACAGTAGCCAATCAGAGAAACAAGATGACGATGGCGAAGCTTTGAGAGCATTTCAATCTCAGTTTGGAATTCATGCACACCTTGCTCAGAGAGTGGGTTTCCACGCTTGATTGCTACTTGGGTTGCTCCACCATCGATTTCACCCTTGTAAACCTTGCCAAAACCTCCCACCCCAAGCAGTAGCACCTCATCAAAGTTTTTGGTGGCAGATTTGATCTCAGCAAACGAGAAATGGCGACAAAGGTTTGAAGGAAGGGAGGACGTGTAACTTCCTGTTGTGTTTGTCTTTGCAGAAACTGCAGACTGTGAATTTCCATATAAAGACAGAGGGAGCCACCCAGATGGCCCTTCGCTTGTACTTGAGTCCTTCCCATGTCTACGGTGGCGTGCCACACAAATAGCAAAGAAACCAAGGACAAGGGCCAAAACAATTCCACCACTAACTCCCCCAGCAATAACTGCTTTGTGATCACTCTTAGCCTTGCCATGACCTGATGATGATCTAACCTTAGTTGGGTCAATGGTATCCTGCTTCGGAAGAGGAATAAGATTAGGCCCTCCGAGGTTACCAGTTGTATCATTAATCTTGAATATCTCAACTCCGTTTAGGATTGCATCATAGTAATTTGGCTTAGCAGAAGTGTCTGGATGCAGTTCAAGCCATAGATCCACCTGTGGGCTTCCCTTTGGAACCAACACCACATAATCCCTGTACACTGGAATTCCATTGCCTCCAGCCCAGGCAACAACATCAGCCGCAGACTCAGCAGTTTGATTGTTGAGAAAGATATCGAACACTCTTTGATTAACCTTGGTTAAAATTTGGGCAACCTCACAGAAATGTAGCCGAACCAGGTAAGAGAATCCAGAATCGATTGAGAATATCCAAGTCAAATTGTAATTGAGGTTGATCTTAGCATTTGGCCCCATTGATCTGGCAGTGGTATAGACATCCTCTGGTGCAATATAAGTAGGCATGTTCTTAGGGTACTTAACTGTCATGTTTGGATCAGCAGTTTCAGGAACCCCAAATGCTGCCCCTAAGAGATATTGGGTGTCATCATACCAGGACCTAAAGAGACCCGTATCACCTGGCGGTGAGATATCCTTACCACCCACGTTTATCCGATAAACATTCTCAAGGGCAGTGCTGTTATCAATGAAGAAAGGACTCGATTGACCCACAATCATGGTACCATCAGCAGCGCTGTAAATATCAGGCATTGACACAATCTCAATCCCATTCACAAACGCATATGCGTCCGCAACGCTGGAAGAGGGTGCAAATGAAATGTTCAATGTCTCACCTTCGACATTGACCGAAAACTCCTTGGTAATAAAAACATAATCCAAAGCCTCTGTTGTTTGAGCAACACTGAAGTTCTTAAGGAGAGTATAGGACTGAGCAGTGACAGTAAAAATAGCATTAGAAGCATTGAGCCCCGCATAGGAAGCAGGGTAGAAGTAAAGACGGATAAATTTTCGACCCGAGGCAACTGGAAATTTATAGGTATACTCAGAACGGAAGACCCTAGCAGTCATGAAAGGAACTTCAGGGACTGCAGGATCTTGAGTGGCAGCTGGGGATGTGGTGGAGTTGGCACCAGATGCAAACTTAGAGCCTTTATCCGATGTCCATTTCAGGCCATTGGAATCGGTGGTTTCAGGAGGCCCACCACAATTTAGGAAGATTTTATCAGATGGGATATAATTAGCAGCCAAAACAACATGGATTGTGGTGGACACACAAAGAAAAACAAAAATGAACACCGCTTCAAAGTTAGTGGTGTTCATACCCACTTTGGATTTGACTTTACCCAACAAAAAACAACTATCAAAGATCAAGATCTATGCTTTTTCAAAAACCCGGATCAACAAATCAACTGAGAAATCATAAATCAAGCTCAATTGACCAAACTGAAGGAATGAGGCTGTGAGCTACAACATCTTAGCCTTTGAACAAAGAAAACCATGCCAAGAAGAAAGAGTATGGTTTACCTTTTGGAACTGGACCAAACCAGTCAATGATGAGAACTGGAGAGAGAGAAAGCTCGCTGGTAAAGTTTCAGCTTTGATAGAGAGCTCCCCGAAAATGGCGATTTGGGAAAGGAGCTGAAGAGACCAGAAACCGAAATTAAAGAAGTTTGGTTTTAATGGTTGGCGTGGTCTTTCTTACTCGCTCTTTACAACTAGCTGTTTAACTAGGTTCTTTGATATGCTAAATAGCCATTAGTTTACTGAGTATTATCAACTCATGCCATCCCAGCTAAGATTGAGTGGCGGTTGAAAGTGCAATGACGGGTTTGACCTTCCGTGTGGGACAGTAATTTAAGACGCTTCATTTGTCAAAAATCGAAAGTGCTCTGTTGCCAGATCAGTGAGTAAGTGATCACAGAAGGGAAAAACGCGTTTTTAAATGGAATTAGTTGGAACATGTGGACGCGTCTTATAGGAGTGGGGCCCATTGGCATATAGGCTTAGCTGCTTCTATGGAATCAGGACCGTCGGTTCGGATTACCATATTAATAAAGACAAAATACAATATTTGATGAATGAATGATTGTCAAGTATATACTAAATAAAGAAGGATAATGATATAAAAATACACAACCAAGAGAAAGGTCTTGCTATGTTATGATTGGCCCTCATTGGGAAGGGATGGAAACTCTCAAAATTAAAGCAAGGACAAGGAAACTCTCAAAATTAAAGCAATGTGAATTTCTTTACTGATAATTAATTAATTAATTAAATGCAATCTGTATTATTTTGTGATAATAAAAACGACACAAGAACTGTATTTGGAAAAGAAAAAAAAAATCTAATTTAGTCGCTTTCAAATGCCTAAAATCCAAATATTTATTCTTACTTCGAGATGTTATGTGGGAATACTCACATTAGTGGTAGGCAAAGTCCAAGATGTAGGCGATTAAGGAGAAATTTGTTATATCATAGGGATAGCAATGTTTTGCTATTTTAACTAATCACGTTTCGCCACAAACAATAATTTTTTCACATAACAAAACATGATTGTTTGAGAATAACAAAACAATGTTATCCCCTTGATATACAAGTTCTTCTCATTTGTAAGACATCACCCTCATTCAAGAATCCAAGTCTTAAAGGCTCGAGTGAACAATTCATTGGTTTCATTGACTCTTTTGTTGCCCAATTCTAAGGCCCAACTGAGAATTTGGCAAGTATGTCTCTATGGACCTTAAACTACAACGTTTTGCAATTAAAAATATGAAACCACAATGTTTTGTTGGACTAAAAAAGAAGAAGAAGAAATCTGCATGTTAAAACAACTCCTCAGATAGTATCACATGCACCCTTTTATTATTTGAGGTATTTGCCCTCGCACACATGGTTGTAACCAAATGTCAAAAGGCAAAAAGAAAAGAGGAAGGGAAACATGTTACCTGTGCAGTGCAACCGACACAAATACATACATTTCTTTCTTTAGCTTCCTACTCTTCCTTCTCTTCTTCTTCTTCTTCTTCTTCTTGAGGTGGTGAAAGAAAAACCAAGTTTGAGCAGGAAAAGGTGGATGATCCATTTTGCTTTCTTTTTCTCTTTGAACTTTGGTTTTTTATATGCATATATGGGACCAACCAATCTAGTTCTAGATTGGTTCTCTTGATGATCAAATGCACTCTACTCTAACATGGGATGATGATCAAGACATCTGAGCTGAAACTGATAGTGACAGATTATCTCAACCAAATAGATATATAAACAAGAGATTAGTATTACAATATCTTCTAAAAAGTTTTGGCAATTAGACACATTATCAATCCCATTTCAATTTCAGATTGATAATTGTTTTAATTTGTTATTGCTCATGACAACTTTGTTGTAGGACCCAATTGAAACTACCTTAGGGATTGATGCTAGTTGCAACTTTACTCTTACACTTGAAAGACCAATCAGATCTGAAGGAAAAGGAATTGGCAGAGCAAAGAAGCAATTTTTGCCTTCCCTTCAAAGTTTGAAATGTGATCATCTCTTCAGTTTCAATACTTTTTCTGGTGCCCCACACTCAAATATACTTGCCCAATCCAAGAAAGTGTAGACATCATCCATACATGTATAAATACGTATCCCAAGAAACATGCATTGTCATACAAGTTCAATCCCATGGATACCCACAAAAGAAACTTGATGTCACAGAGCATTCTTATGGTGACCATTTTTATGATTTTCATCAACCATTCAAGTTCTACTTTCCATGGTTCTAGTGGAGTGGAGCAACTGGAGACCGTGGTGGAGGAAGCCGAAGATCATTTAGCATATCCAAGCACAAGTGATTGGTATCCATAAGAGTGGCATTTCATTTTTATTTTTGTTTTAGTTTGATTATATGCACAATGTATAAAGTGGTATATATGTCATTATGTAGGATTGAAGAGTTGAATGATGGCATGGAAGATGATGAGTGGCAATTGGTGCAGAAGAAAGGGAACCAATTTGTAGTGAACGATCAACCTTTCTATGTTAATGGATTCAACACTTACTGGTTGATGGTATTTGCTGCTGATAAATCCACAAGAGGAAAGGTCACTGATACATTCAAACAGGCATCTTCAGTGGGTCTAACTGTTTGTAGGACTTGGGCTTTCAACGACGGCCAGTGGCGAGCTCTTCAGAAATCTCCATCAGTTTATGATGAAGAAGTTTTCAAGGCAAAAATTTCTAACCATTTTTTTTTTGTTCAATGCTCTTCAAATTCTAAGTCAATTTGAATTTCGTACAATGCATTGCAGGGTTTGGATTTTGTGATAAGTGAAGCAAGGAAGTACAAGATCAGGCTCATATTGTCTTTAACCAACAACTGGGATGCATATGGTGGAAAATCACAATATGTCAAATGGGGAAAAGCAGCTGGTCTGAATTTGACTTCAGATGATGACTTCTTCTCTCATCCAACACTCAAAAGCTACTACAAGGCCCATGTTAAGGCAAGTTAAAGCATGTTTTTACAAGCCTTGACCATCTTTTGATTGTCGATTTTGTGCTCTGCAGACGGTTCTCAACAGAGTTAACACACTCACAAACATTACTTACAAGGACGATCCCACAGTTTTTGCTTGGGAACTGATGAACGAGCCTCGATGCACCTCAGATCCTTCGGGTGATAAACTGCAGGTTCATGTTCTTCAACAAATGGTTGTGTGTGTTTTTGTTTTATTGGAATGTATCGTTTTCTTGTAGCTGAAGCAATGTTCTGTCTTGTAGGATTGGATACAAGAAATGGCTGTTCATGTCAAGAGACTCGATCCAAAGCACTTGGTGGAGATCGGATTGGAAGGATTTTATGGTCCCTCATCACCTGGCAGAGTTCAGTTCAATCCAAACACATATGCTCAACAAGTTGGAACTGATTTCATAAGGAACCACCAGGTTTTGGGTGTTGATTTCGCTTCTGTTCACATCTATGCAGACTCTTGGTAACTTTTGAAAATAATAACTAGTTTTAGTTAGTCCCTTACGATAAATTTTTTTTCCATAATATTCAACTTGTGACAAAACTATTTAAATTCGTTCATGAAGGATTTCAAAATCAATCTCTGATTTGCATCTCCAATTTACCAAGTCATGGATGGAAGCCCACATTGAGGATGCAGAGAAAAATCTTGGGATGCCGGTTGTGTTTTCGGAGTTTGGTGTGTCTTCGAAAGACCCGGGCTACAATTCATCGTTTAGGGACACCCTTCTCAGCACAGTGTACAAGACCATCCTCAACTCTACTAAGAAAGGAGGGAGCGGAGGTGGCAGTCTTTTGTGGCAGCTCTTCCCTGAAGGAACTGACTACATGGATGACGGGTACGCAATCATTCTTTCGAAATCTCCCTCAACATCAAACATCATAGCCCTTCACTCCACAAGACTTGCCCTCTTCAACTCTAGATGTTCTTGGAAAAGCCATTGGGGCTGCAGGAAGAAGAATCCACTAGAGACATTCCCATTATACTAGGATATTGATCTGTAACTATTATATGCTTCGAATTGTTGTCATTTCTTAATAATGTGTGTACATCTGTATATGAGAAACCATGAAGATTGGTCCAGTTGAAATTAAAAAATGTGGTTTATAACGAAGCTTAATAACAAATCTATACGTAGAAAATAAAACAGCAAATTAATTTGATCAGTCAGGGATGGACATGCGTATGCATATTGGTGTGGTAGTGTTGGCCAGCATGGGATCACAAATGGGAAAACATGTTTTTCGGGACAGGCATGTAACCTTGTTTAATGTTTAATGTTTAATGTTTAATGTTTACTATTACATGGGAGAACTGTAACCTTGTTTAATGTTTTAGTATGAAGGGTCTTTCTCCATTACGGTGTTGAAGTATGTGAATTCATTACGGATTTATGTTTTGACCGTCGAATGTGGCCCATTTGCCGTTCATTTAATATCTCACCCTTTTTTTTATTTATATATTCTATTTCCTCTTCTCTCTCTTTCTTTCCGTTTGTTTAATGTCTCTCCCTCTTTTTTTTTCTTTTTTTTTATATATCGATTGGATTAACGAATTTTCAATATATTGGACGAACTAAAATATTTCAGGCAAGCAATAGCATAAAATCGAATCGTGAATGAAACCATCACCCAAAATAGAACTCGAGAAGCAAGCCAGTAGCAACTTCTAGCAACAAAAAATAAGGCAATAATCAAAAGACAAATCAGCAACAATATTATATTGTATTGTATTTGAACTAAAGTATCACATCTATAATGCAGCTATAACAAGAAGACCAGTAAATGTCATACAAATCAAATAAAATGTTGCCAAAGCTTAATAACAAGTCTATATGTAGAAAAAAAAAAAACATAAAAAATATATCTAGTCTCAATCAAGTTCAGGATGGGCATGCGTATGCATATTGGTGCTGTAGTGTTGGCCACCATGGGATCACAGATGGGAAAACACGTTTTCCAGGACAAATAATACCTTTATGGAGAGACTGTAACCTTCTTTGGGAGGGGAGATACTCCTCCTTTCATTCTCTGGAATGAGATATTCCTCCTTTCTATAAATCACAGTTTTACGCATGTGCAATAATTTGTGAAAAATAAAAAAAATAAAAATAATGTACATGTCATGTTGTCATTGGCAGAAATGTATCAAAGTGTGCAAAAATAATTTGTGAAAAACACAAAAAGAAAAACTTAATGTACATGTCATATTGTCATTGGCAGAAATGTATCAAAGTACGCAAAAATAATTTTATGAAAAACACAAAGAAAAACTTAATGTACATGTCATATTGTCATTGGCATAAATGTATGAATTCCTAATTAAAGGGAATAGGAATTCCTAACACATGTGCCTTGCAAATCATGATTTGAGCATGTAGAAAAATAATTTATTAAAAACACAAAAAGAAAAGTTAAAACACATATTATATTGGCATTGGCAGGAACGTAGAAAACCTATTTAAGAAAAGTAGTTACAAGGGAATGAAAGGAGTTACAGGGGAAAGGAGGGATTTCTTTGCCAAAAAAGGAGGCTCACGCAAAATAAAAGGGATAGTTTAGAATATTTTGACTTTCTAGCAAAGCCGTGTAGTGTAATATGTATGAAAATATAAAATATTTCAATCCTTAACACAATAGGAAACCTAATAAAATCAACAGGAAACCACAACCTATAAATATTTGGGTGCTCACTTACGTCTTCCACAGAGTCCTACACATACCATCTTAACTGAAAAGAGCTCTAAATATTCCAATTGCTTCTCAATTCACTTCCATTAATCAGTCTCTGCAATGGCTTTCACCACAAGAAAAGTTTTCAAGTAGGCGATGAGGTAGAAGTATGCAGCAAGCAAGACGGGTTTCACGGTTCGTATTATGAAGCGACTGTAATTGAAAACTTGGGGGACAAGTATGAGGTGAAGTACAAGAACCTGGTGGAGGAGGATGATATGTCCACCGCTCTGGAAGAGATCGCGGAGGTGGACGAGGTCCGGCCTGTGTGCCCTAAAGTTTGGCCTGACTTTTTTCCCGGCGAGAGGGTTGATGAGTTCGCCAACGACGGTTGGTGGGCAGGCATCATTACTAGGAAGAGTGGAGACGACTGGTTTGTCTACTTTCCAAGCACTTTTGAGCATATAGCTTACCCTAAGAAGCATATCAGGCTTCATCTGGAGAGCCGCCGCAACGGGGGGATTTCTCGCGATGGACGGGTCTTCTCTTGCGAGGGAAAGCCCCTGTCATGCAAGAAGAGAATGCGCATTGTGATGGGAGAATCATCATGGAGATCTGTTAAAGCTCGACTTGTTTAGTTACTTCATGTAAACGTTTTTGGGTGGTTTGTTTTTGGATTTCTTGGTAATTTGTGTCGTGATTGGTTGGATGATGATTTCATTAATATTTTATCAATGCATCTCTCATTGTTTTTTTGAAGTCTGTTTCATAGATTAATTTTTGTTTATATCTTCTTACAAACCTAAACCCTACATTGAACACAAATGAAAGTTTATCGGTGAAGAGGAGGCACATTGAATATCTAAAATGGATTGATTAGCGGTGGCCAAATTAGAATTTTAGGATATCTTTTATTAACATTACAATAAAATTAGAGAGTAAGTTATGCTAAGCAGTGAGAAATTTCTGGTAAAGGTTCTCACAATTTCTCCTTCTAAAGTTGTTGACTGCCGCTTCATGGGTCAAAGACGCGGGGCTCGATCTGAGGTCCACTAAACTCGACTTGAAGGCTACACTTTAGCTTTTTTTTTTCTTTTGTTCTTTTAAAATATATATATATATATATATATACAAATACCCATTAGCTTCTTGCTACAAATTTGTATATATTTCAGGACATCTTGGTTTTCATTAGAAGTAATGTCTTGGATATTAGAGAATCAAGCCATGAGGAAAAAAAATCACACAAATTATAATAAATTTTAGAAATGTCACTTTGAACTTATACATCAATTTTAATTTGTCACATTAAAGAAAAATTTAAGAGAAACGTCATTTTATTTTTCAAAATATTGAAATGTCATATGACACTAACACCGTCTAATTTTACATCCAAAAATTTGTATGTGCAAGGGGCATATTAGACTTTTCAAAACCCAAACCATATTTCAAGCTTATTCTTAAAATGGGGGAGAAATTCAAGATTGAGGTGTCTTATTCGGTAAATTTTTTAAAAGACACAATGAAAAACTCGGCCATTAGATAATTTTTTTTATTTTTTATTTTTGATAAATTTGTGTATTTAGTACATATTATTGAAAATTTTGTCAAAATTACGTGCATTAAAGAAGCTTTGGATATTCTAGATAGGATGAAGCTTCAAGGCTTGAAACCTGATGCAGGGCTGTATGGGAAAGTAATAAGTAGCTTTTGCAATATTTGCAAGTTCCAGGAAGCTGCAAACTTTCTTGATGAGATGGTCCTCGGAGGAGTTTCACCTAACAGACTAACTTGGAGCCTTCATAATGCAGTGGTACAGGGCTTATGGAGTAGTGGCGATCCAAATCGAGCTTATCAGCTATATCTATGGAGGTATCTCCATAGATATGAAGACATTTGATACTCTAGTGAAATGTATCTGTAATAAGGAGGAAATGCACAAAGCTTATCGAATTGTTGACGAGATGGTACTTGATGGATGTGCTCCAGATGAGGGAATATGGCTCAGCAGCATTGTCCTTGGCAGTGAGCTTCTTGTGCAGCTCCATGGCAATTGGGTTTTTGATTGATGCCAATTTCTTGATAAATGCATCTGGTGATCATGAGTTCACATCTTCTGGGGACACAAGAACCATAATTGAGAAAGGCTTCAATCTGGTGATCATGAGTTCACTTTTCCCATGCTGCTGTGGATGCTTGGTCCTGTCCCAGTTTGGTTGTCATCTCTTGCTCTGGTTTGGGGACTTTATGGGCTTGATTTTGTTGGGAAGTTGTCAAAAGGCAACAAGCAAAGTCTCAGTTGAAGGCTGAAGAGAAAATATATACATATATATATATATATATATATATATATATATATATGTTTTTATAGTGATTTTGATTTTTATGTTACGCTGCAAATATTTGGAACTTTTGTGTTTCCTGGTGCTCAGTTTGTAACCTTTTTGTGTTAATAGTAAATGCCAAATAGGCCATAATAAAATTACTATCTTCTGATTCATTGCATGATTGCCTCCATGGAAATAGAACCTGTAATTGAGTATAGGCTTTGAACACTTTGCTTTATAGCCTTTATCCATGCATTGAGAAATCAAAGAAGAATGACATCATCTGATAAATATATAAATAAATTTTTTTTAAAATAATGACATCAATGGGCCATTTTTTAGTAGACCAATGCCATAGCCCAACTGAAACTTCATTTTTGGGCCTTGGGCCGCTTGTTGTTATTGATATTCCTTTTGGGTAAAATGATATATGAACTTATGGGGAAATATACTCCAAAATTGTTATCCAATCTTAAAATAAGAAAACATAGTTGGAATATCCACCTTAAAATAATAAATTTTTTTGTAATTTGTAACCAAAATTTACTAAAGAAAAATTGTTTTTATTTATTTATAAAAATAAACAAATAAATAAAAGAGCGATAGTAAAAATTATAATGGCATGGCACTTCTCAAAAGGTCATTAATAAAGCCAACTGGCTAGGAACATAGGCTCCGTTTGGTTCACGGAATGAATTTGAAGGGAAATGATTTCTCATGTCATTCCCCAAATGATGAGAAATGGAAGATTCATTTTTCACGTTTGGTAATACTGGGAAAATAATCGAGAGATATCACTTATTTCCTTTTCCATGTTTGTTTTGAGTAGGAATGTAAAACAAAGTTTGTATAAGTTTTAAATTATACTCATATTAAATCAAATAAAAAAAAGAATACATTTGATGATATATTGTCATTCTAAATTGTTAATGGGAACAAAATGGTAATGAAAAATGTTTATTTAATATTGACTTATTTTTCCAAACTTTCTTATGAGGAGGGGAAACAAAACTCAAGTTGGGAGGATGACTTCACTTTCCTCCTGACTTTCCCATGGGCCAGGAAACGATTTCTTATGCTTGAACTTATCAAACATGAAAAAGCAATTGATTACCATTCCCAAGTCTCCTTTCCCATGAACCAAACGGGCCATACAAGTTCCTATCAACATTGGCAAACTGAGTTTAATTTCTTATATGCCAACGTCAAATTAAGTTGACCTATCAACCAAAAACTGAGAATATTTTAGCTACAAAAGTTATTACAAAGAAAGCTTATATTCAAGAGTCTGTCCACTTGTGGCTTGTTCCAGAGCTATACACCAATGACCAATCTAATGACAGGAAAAACAAAACAAAACAAAAAGGAATTAAGACAATACAATAAAACCTTAACAAAGCAAAACAGAACAAAGTTTAAGCAACTAGGAGTTAAGTTAAACACATAACATACCTCATATCGGACAGCACTAGTAGAGATGAAGCGGAGATGGAGCGGCTGCGATGTTTTGGATGAAAGATTGAGACCATAGAAGATGACATGCGATGAGAGTGAGTGAGACAAAGCGACAGGGAAGAGATGGGATAGGCTTTGGCTACAAGTTGGAGCATTTGTCTCAAGTGCTCTCTCTCCTCCCTCCTCTGTTGCATCTGCAAACCTTCAATCTTCTCAGCTTTCGCCATAACACTGTCAAGCTCATTCTTAACTTCTGCCAAAGCCTTGTCAAGCTGAAATAACATAAAGACAGATATCAATATGTTAGTAGAGAAACTAAAAGGATGGTAACAAACATAGGACTAGCCAAACAAAGAAGAAATACAGAGAGAACGTAAACTAACTGACTCAAATGACTCCATTAGAGAGAGAGAGAGAGAGAGAGAGAGAGAGAGAGACCCTTTGTTTCGCATTGAGGAGATGGCCCAGCAACAACACAACATCAGCATCTTTCACAGCCACATGCATAAAGAAAAGAATTCCATAAATATAAACCCCAAAAACAACATGAATAACAATGCATGAAAACAAGTATTGAGGTCAACATGAATAACAATACATTCAAAGACAAGAAAGAAACGCAAGAGGATATATACCTGGATACATACCAACGCAGACTAACCTATACGCTCAAGTAAGGCGTACGGGTTAGTCTGCGTTAATTGCTGTTGATGGTTCTTCAAAATTGCAATGTTTGAGTCAAAATTTTAGTAAGAAAGAAAGAAAATAAAATAATCGAAAACCCAGAACACCAACTCTTTCCTCAAACTCCACAACCTAAAACCCATCTACCTAGATCTATCCAAAAAAGTGACATAAAACTAACAGAACCCACCTGAAGCCAATGCGGACCAACCTGGACCCATACTAACGTAGACTAACCCATACACTCAAAGACAAGAAAGAAATGCAAGAGGATCTACCGACCTCAATGCGGACCCACCTAGATCCACTTGGACCCACCTGACCCCATACCGACGCTAACTGACCCATACACTCAAAGACAAGAAAGAAACGCAAGAGGATATACACCTGGACCCATACCGACGCAGACTAACCCATACGCTCAAGTAAGGCGTATGGGTTAGTCTGCGTTAGTTGGTTTTGATGGTTCTTCAAAATTGCGATGTTTGAGTCAGAATTTTGACAAGAAAGAAAGAAAATAAAAGAATCGAAAATCCAGAACCCCAACCCTTTCCTCCAACCCCACAAACTAAAGCCCATTGACCTAGATCCATCCAAAAAAGTGACCTAAGACCAACATGACCCACCCGGAGCCAATGTGGACCAACCTAGACCCATACTGACGCAGATTAACCCATACACTCAAAGAAAATAAAGAAATAGAAGAGGATATACCAATGTCAACGCGGACTCACCTAAACCCACTTGGATCCACTTGGACCCATACCGACGCTAACTAACTCATACACTCAAAAACAAGAAAGAAACGCAAGAAGATATACACCTGGACTCATATCGATGCAGACTAACCCATATGCTTAAGGCGTATGGGTTATTCTGCCTTAGTTGATATTGATGGTTCTTGAAAATTGCAATGTTTGAGTCAGAATTTTAGCAAGGAAGAAAGAAAATAAAAGAATCTAAAACCCATAACCCCAACCCTTTTCTCCAACCCCACAACCTAAAGTCCATCGACCCAGATCCATCCAAAAAAGTGGCCTACGACGAACATGACCCACCCGAAGCCAATGCGGACCAACCTGGACCCATACTGACGCAGATTAACCCATACACTCAAAAACAAGAAAGAAATGCAAGAGGGTATACCGACGTCAACGTGGACCCACCCGGCCGAATACCGCCGCTAACTAACCCATACACTCAAAGACAAGAAAGAAATGCAAGAAGATATATACCCGGATACATACCAACACAGACTAACCTATACGCTCATGTAAGGCGTATGAGTTAGTATGCATTAATTGGTATTGATGGTTTCTGAAAATTGCGATTTTTGAGTCAGAATTTTAGCAAGGAAGAAAGAAAATAAAATAATCGAAAACCTAGAACCCCAACTTTTTCTTCCAACCCCACAACCTAAAACCCATCCACCCAGATCCATCCAAAAAAGTGACATACAACTAAAAGAACCCACCTGAAGCCAATGCGGACCAACCTGGACCCATACTAACGCAGACTAACCCATACACTCAAAGACAAGAAAGAAATGCAAGAGGATATACCGACGTCAATGCGGACCAACCTAGATCCACTTGGAACCGCCTGACCCCATACCGACCCTAACTAACCCATACACTCAAAGACAAGAAAGAAACACAAGAGGATATACACCTGGACCCATACCGACGCAGACTAACCCATACGCTCAAGTACGGTGTATAGGTTAGTTTGCGTTAGTTGGTGTTGATGGTTCCTGAGAATTGCGATGTTTGAGTCAAAATTTTAGCAAGGAAGAAAGAAAATAAAAGAATTGAAAACCCAGAACCCCAACCATTTCCTCCAACCCCACAACCTAGATCCATCCAAAAAAGTGACCTACAACCTACAGGACTCACCTGAAGCCAATGCGGACCAACCTGGACCTATATTGACGCAGACTAACCCATACACTCAAAGACAAGAAAGAAATGTAAAGGATATACCAACGTCAACGCGGACCCACCTAAATGCACTTGGACCCATACTGACGCTAACTAACCCATATACTCAAAGACTAGAAAGAAATGCAAGATAATATACACCTGGACCCATACCAACGCAAACTAACCTATACGCTCAAAGACAAGAAAAAAACATAAGAGGATATACCTTTTTCGTTGTTGCAGAGTCTTCGATTCTCTCTTCCTTTCAGGTTTTTGGATTCTCTTCTCTTCTGATTGTTGGATTTTCTCCTCTACAAATGTTTTTCAATTTTCTCTGAATGCTATACGGCTGGTAAAGTTGGTAAAAGTAAAGTTTTTTCATTGGTCCATGTGTCATGTTGTCATTGGGTTATTAATTAATTGATGGATTGATGATGAGGCAATTGGTTAGAATTAGGCGGGAAAGTCTAATATTGATCACGTGCTAAATACGTTGAAATCTCTTACAAACTGAATTTTTTGTCAACTAGTCTAATATTGATCACGTGCTAGTGGTGTACTTACATGTTTGGTTTCCTCAATAATTCCAAATTTATGCAGCAACTTTTCAAGGTACTATTTCTGCAATAAATACACCAGCCCCCTCTTCCTATTTCTCGTGATCTCCATCTCCAAAATCTTCCTTGCCTCATCGAGATATTTCATTTCAAAATCTTTATGCATATGAGCTTTCAGTTTGTTAATCTCAGTGATATCACTAGAAGCTATGAGCATATCGTCTACATAAAATCAATAAGTAGATATATGCACCTCTTCTCAGTTTCTTGTGGTACACACAATGATCATAAATGACTTATTGCATAGCCTTAATCTTTCATAAACTTATCGAATCTCAAGTACCACTGCCTGGGTGATTGTTTCAAACCATATAGCAACTTGTTGAACTTGTAGACTAAACCATCTTTTTCTTTTTCTTCAAACCCTTCAAGTTGTCTTATGTAAATTTCTTCATACAAATTTCCATGTTGGAACGCAGTTTTTACATCTAGTTGTACTAAACTAATCGTGGGCCATTTACATATAAACCATAAACAAATCAATTGATTTCTATAACACCCCATAATTGTCACTACACAAATGTGCAAACTGAGAACAAGCTATTACCATAAACTGATCTCTACAACAAACCAACTCTAAAGTTCATTCCCAGTAAGTCACAATTTTTCAGTATTTGAAGCTATTATCATAAACTGATATCAACAACAAACCACATCTAAAGCTATAATTGTCACTACACAAATGTGCAAACTCATAACAAGCGATTTCCATAAACTGATATCTACAACAACTCACCTCTAAAGCTATCCACCACTGTCAGCATCATTGTCAACCTCTTCTCCATCACTGTCATACTCCTCTACAGCATCACTAATAGCCGGCTTACAAAAAGGCTCTCCAATAGCAATAGTGGAATTGGGAGTCTCTCCAATTGAAACTTTCATGTACACGTCAATGACTTGAAATGGGAGAAACATAAGAGAGAAACCAACCATTTTAAGTACATAAAATGGAGAGAAATGTTCCTCACATTTTCGAGTTGTATTTCCAAGTTTGCTATTGTCTTTTTCGACGTTTCCAACTCACGGTCTTTCTCTTCTAGCTCACGGTCCCTTTCACTTAGAAGAGCCCTCAACACTAGAAATTTCTTCACTTTCCTTAGGAGAAGCACGAATTTCCTCATGTGAGGCGTATAGCACACCTAAGGAAAGGAATGCGGCATCCTGAGAGTTACACAAGATCAAACTCATTATATCAGAAGAAAAAAATTTACAAAAAAATTAGAAGAAAAATTTAGGACAAGTTACAGTAAACCCCTCATCCTATAGGGTCATTTATGAGTTCATATTCGATTTTAGGGACATTTACTAGTACTTTCTTAACGTCGCGAAAACCCTACAATTTGCCCCCTCCGTTAGCGAGATTGTCAGAAAATTCGTTATCTGCCTACGTGACATTTGTGGGACCCATTTTTAATTGACGTGGAGTTCCACGTGGACAAAAAATAATAAAAAAATTATTTTTTAAATTATTTTAAAAAATTAAACATATTAAATTAAAAACCCTACCCTGATTCTCTCTCTCTCTCTCTCTCCCCCGATCTCTGCTCCTCCTAGCCCCCAGCCAACCAAACCACCACCCAAGCTTACTCAGGCCACCGATCCCAGCCTTACAACTTCTCTTGTTCTAACCCAACCCATCACCTCCCCCATGCCACATATATGATCGTTTTCCCCAAAATCACAAACCCCAAAACGATGATCAATTTCCCCAAACCACAAACCCCACAGATCTGATCGTTCTCCCTTGCAGCCACCATCTTCCCCACAAAAAGAAGCGAGATTTGAACTCTCACAAATAGCACAGTTACGTTCATCATCTGCCTTTCCTCATCAAACAAAACAAAACCACATCTAAACATCTAAAAAGTCAGTGCCTATGAAATAGAAAATGCTTGGCTGAGAAAAATATCAGAATCCGAATTCATTCAGTATAATTCAAGGAATGGACTTCCTCAGGCTCAACTCGCGAAATGGCCTGCCTCCCTCAACTCGCAAGGCTCTGACGTAGCTAACCCAAACCCCACAATGTCATCCGGCATCGATGGAGTCGTCGTAGCTCATAAGCCCTCGCGATTCCGCCGTTGCCCTCTTGGATCGACCGTCCCTAGTCAGCAGGGTGCGACACCGTCCACTCGCCTTCTCTTCCTCCCCAGCAACTTAGGCTGGTTGCAGAACTGGGTTGCGATGGCTCGGAGGGTGTGGGGAGGGTGGGTTGGAAGGGAGGGGATGGAATAGGGCTGTTTGTATCTTTTTACCTTTTTCTATTTTTTTTTTTAATTTTTAATTTTTAATTTGCTTTTTAATTTTTAATTTAATTTTTTTATTATTTATTTGTTCATCTGTAAGTCCACCTCATTAAAAAATGGAACCCACATTCGCCACGTCAGCATTTAACAGATTTACTAACGGTTTGGCTAACAGAGGGGGAATTTGTAGGGTTTCCACGACGTTAATAATGTACTGGTAAATGTCCCCAAAATCGGGTATGAACTCGTAAATGACCCTATAGGTTAGGGGGTTTACTGTAGTTTGTCCAAAAATTTACATGAAAATTAGAAGAAAATTTTACATAAAAATTAGAAGAAAAATTTACAAAACAATTAAATGAAAAATTTACAAACAAATTAATAGAAAAATGTACAGGAAATGTACCTCGGGAGAGTCAGGAGAAGGGGGATAGAGAATTTTCAGATCAAGTAAAGCATTAGTTGGTGTTGATGGTTCCTGAAAGTTGCGATGTTTGAGTCAGAATTTTAGCAAGGAAGAAAGAAAATAAAAGAACCGAAAACCCAGAACCCCAACCTTTTTCTCCAACCCTACGACCTAAAGCCCACATACCCAGATCCATCCAAAAAATGACCTGACCAACATGACTCACCTGAAGCCAACGTTGACCAACCTGGACTCATACGCTCAAAGACAAGAAAGAAATGCAAGAGCATATACCGACGTCAACGGGGACCCACCTGGACCCATACCAACGCAAATTAACCCATACGCTCAGACAAGAAAGAAACGCAAGAGGATATACCTTTTCCATTGTTGCAGAGTCTTCGATTCTCTCTTCCCTTCAAGTTTTTGGATTATCTTCTTTTTTGGTTGTTGGATTTTCTCCTCTACAAGTGTTTTTGGATTTTCTCATTTACAAGTGTTTTTGGATTTTCTCCTCTACATGTGTTTTTCTATTTTCTCCTCTACAAGTGTTTTTCTATTTTCTTGGAATGCCATAGGATACGACTGGTAAAGTCAGTAAAAGTAAAGTTTTTTTTCATTAGTCCACATGTCATGTTATCATTGGATTATTAATTAGTTGCCGGATTGATGATGGGGCAATTGGTTAGGATTAAGCGGGAAAGTCTAATATTGATCACATGCTAAATATGTTGAAAGTTTTTACAAACTGAAATTTTTGTCAACTCAAAGTAGTCTGTAGAAATGGTGGACTTACAAGATTTGTAATATTTGTAAACCTCTTGTGAACCAATATTGATCGCCAAAGAAATGATTTTGTTACTTGCTCATAGCATAAATGAGCTTCACTCTTTTTCTTTTTTTTAAATACAAGATTAATAGTAATCATTAACAAAGTGGGGTCGAACCTCCTCTGCTATAAATTAATATCATCGGCAACGAAAAACATTTATAAAATTGTAATCTCTTGTATTGCATACAGAGTCCACTGGCCTGTTAAATTGGAAGCAAACCCCCAAAGGTCACCAGGTGCAAAAATGGCAACAACCATGAACTGGCAGGCAAAGGCTTGCGTGTTTGTGAGTCTCTCCATTCTTGAGATGCTGTAACAAAAAAGAAAATGGAAAGAAAATGTTAACAGTTTCTCACAAGTCAAAAGAAAATACTTGAGCAAAATCTTTTTTATGCTTGGACAACGAAACAAACTTTATTTTATACTTACATCTTGAAGCAGCTCACTATTTGGTAAAACTTAATTTTGAAAGAACTGCAGCTGCTTGGTCAGCAGCTAACAAGAAGTAAGGATGCCTCAGAGCAGCTGCCGCTGATAAGCGCCCCCTCCTAAGGGAACCTCTCTCTGACACAAGCTTTGTGGCCAGATCCCACCCTCTACCCGAATCGAGATCAAGAAGTGACAAGTCAGGCCTCAACCGAGTATAGTCCCTCCATTTATTCAAGTCATACTTAACTGTTTTTATTTCTGAATTGAAATTCTTTAACCCTGCTGAAGACCTTAAGGATGGTACTGCCATTTGCAATAGTATAATTCCAGCAGAGTACATATCAAAGAGGTCAGGACTGTTTAGCTGCAACAATAATTTCAAAGTCTGATTCATCTAGCAAACAGATTTTGTATGCTTTAAAACAAGAATTCATGCATAAGAGTACCCCCAAGGTAAATCAAGTTCACAAGGCCTGTCAACAGATTAGTTTATGATCTGATCCCCATGCTTTTTCTCATCCGAATTTGAACATTTAAACAATTTTAACTTTACTAACTGAAAATGAAGGCAGATCCAACAGTCACTACCATACTGCTATATCCATATACATCCAGTAAAGCAGCGGAATTTTGATATGCTTGACATCGCATATAAAAGGGTTGAAACTGTATTACCTGCCAAAGAATTGGAGAAAGAAATGCAGCAATGGGCTCTGGAGGAGGAACTGGCGTTTCTTCTGGGAGCACATATAGTTCAGGAGGACAAAAGTCAGGATCTAGCAGGGTACGGTCTGGTACATAGTTCTTTCCAATCCTGAGGTCCGTGGCTGCCCCAAAGTCTATGAGCTTGATTTGTCCCCTTCCTGTCACTACTAAGTTTGCTGGCTTTACGTCCCGGTGAACAATGCCTGTGTCATGGATTTTCTTGAGCGAAGTAATAATTTGACGCATTATTTGCTTGATGATCAATGCACTGCGTTTGACAGAGTCTACATCTTGCAAGACACGTCTGAACATGACAGACTCCAAGTTAAAAGGGAATTTCCTATCTTTCATGTAATCGGCAAGAGTTTGGTTTCCCTGTCACATGAACATACCGACAATTAGTGTGATGAAGGCGTCAAAGGCACATATAATTATAGCATTGAGTTCTTCAACACCATATATAACATAAACGGGGGATTGAAAGCTTTAGATTTTTGAATGAGTGATCCTAAAATTTTTTTAGTACCTCGAATTTCCAAACAAGCCACTTTCCACCCTTTGTAAATTGAGAACTTGTTTTATCAGCAACAAAACTTCCCAGGAACGTAGCACATGTTTCAGGTGCTGCTCTAGACAACCTGTAATTGAACCACTCCTCGAATTCGCCAAATTCTTCAGCCCCTTGAACTCCAATCTTCACCTGCATATTTCCATAACTAAAAGATCAGATTAATCTCTCTACACATCACAGAAACACTGATAAACAAGTAAAGGGTCAATCAAAATGCACGAAATCTACAGTGCTACCTTCTTGAGGATGACCTTCTCCTTGAACCTCTCATCCAACTGTGGAGCTCTGCCCCTCCCTCTCTTCTGCACCGTCTCTTCAACATTCACATTCTTCGGAACAACCGCACCAGAATAAACAACACCAAAAGACCCTTCTCCCAACTTGTCCCCAATCACAAAATCAGTCCTCTTCAACCTTCTCCTTCCAATCAAACTATCCAAAACCAATTGCAGAGGAGCAAGAAGGTATGCATCAATGGCACCTATGAGAATACCTGGTCTTGCAGTTAAGTATATCCATGTAATCCCAGCAAAAATCAGGAAACCCCACTTCTGTGTTTCTGAGAGTTCCTCTGTAGCTGTTTGAAACTGCATGTAACCATATTGAAAAGGAGGAAATTGGTCCAAATGGAGAGTCGTCTCCAAAACATTTCCCGGGATATTGTCACCAAAGAATGCATTGCACCTTTGAGGGTGGCTTTTGAATTGGGTTGTGATGAAGCAAAGATGGTCAGAATAAGTGGGTTTTAAAGGAGAGAAGCATGTAGGCTTAGGATTGTGTTTAAGTGTTGTTAGACTTGGAGAGGGCAGATAAGCCATGGTTATGGAGGTTATGTTGTGAACCATGAACTTTTTGTTTTGTGGGAGAACCAGCTGAAGTGTCAGCAAAGGCTGGCATTTTGACACGCGTCCCTTGCTTTATCCACATGTGAAATTTCCCTTCCCCAAATGCACTTTCCTAAATTTTTAAATGGGATTTTCGACCAAGTAAAAAAAGTTTTTAAATGGAATTTATTATTTATACCTTAGGGAACGAAGATTAAATTTAAAATGTGAATTAGCAAGAGAGCATTACATAAGAGAAATTTACCAAAATCTGCCACAAACTTAAATTAAAATGTGGATATATTAATACTTATTTATTTCAGCAAAAGACATACAAGCTTCAGAGTTCGGCAAATGTGTCTGCAATGGTTTTAAGATTGTGTAGTCTCAAGAGAAGACTGCTAAGATAAACCTCACTTGGCTACTGCTTTTTTCAAGCAACTTACAAAGTTTCATCATTAAGAATGCGAGAAGGAAAACAGAGCTCGAAAACTTGCATCTTAGGGCAACACGTGCTAGTACATGGGGCTATTCTTCTGAAGAAAAGAGGCCGCAGGCCTAACATAACTGAAGCCGGTGAAGGGGTTTCCAGCAGCATTCGGGCTAGCAGCTGGAGAATCCACAACTGACATGTCGGTCCAGCACTTATCGAAATTGGCAATGCACTGCTTCCCGGAAACTTGGGGACGAAAGCTTGGTTGGATTTCCCGAGCATCTAATCTTTTCCAATTTATTGGCTTAAACCATTTGTGGCGCTTGATTTCCTCACACCCCAAAGGCCCACTACCAAGACGGTGGCTTGCATCCTTCTGTAGGAGCTGAAAACATAACCAAGTTGAGTGAGTTCTCTCATAGTTAACTAAAAACATGAACTGAGGAAGGCTCGAAACAGACACTAAGGATCAACATTGCCTATTTCCTACAACCCAAGATAAAAACAAGCACAAAGATTATATACCCCTTTCAACAGAGAATGTGCTTCACTGGACAGAAAGGATGGCAACTTGATCTTTTCCTTAACTATCTTCTGCTGAATTTTCTCCCTGTTCCCAGTAAAAGGAGGCTGCAGAAGCAAGAGCAAAGAAAAATGTTTCACGTTACATGATTTAAATAAATGTTCCAACTTCTAGGGTCCTTAAACACTATGGACACAATTCTCTTTAAATGCATGTCTCTGTGTGAGTCACCTAATCAAAAGACAGATAATACTTTTATTTATTTATTTCTCTTTCCTCTTTTGAAAAGAAGAAATATATATATATATATATATATATATATTACTGAAGAAGAAGAAGAAGATGTCCAACACAAAAAGCGCATACAAACTATATTACAACAGCCTAAAAAGAACACTCGGATCACCTCCTAACAATATTAAATTCAACAAACACCGGCTTTCCAATATGCTAATTTTAATATCTACATGTATTATATGCATATAATGATTGTTGACTGCACATTCAGTTAGAATTTGACTTAACCATCAAGAAATTCTTGCTCTCAATCACATCTGTATATTTATATATCATCTCAATCTATACGAACAAAATGAATAAATCCAAACCTTTCCAGTTAGCATCTCAAACAATAGGACTCCCACACTCCACCAGTCTGCAGCCTTATTGTGGCCCTTTCCAAGAACTATTTCAGGTGGCATGTATTCTACAGTTCCACACATAGAATTAGATCTTGTATTCTCTTCAAGTTGCTTCGCAAGACCAAAATCGGTCAACATGGCCTGTTTAATAAATCAGTGATCATGATGTCAGTTACAATTCATTGGGAGCAATTAATAGAACAATTCTCAACAGAGGGAGATGGGGAGGTACATGGCCATCTGTGTCCAATAGGATATTTTCAGGTTTAAGATCCCTATGCATTATTCCATTTGCATGGAGGTGAGAAACCGCAGAAACAATCTCAGCAGCATATATTCGAGCCAGCTCCTCTCTGGAAAGGAGAAAAACTTAAGTATTAAGTGTCTAAATCTTTGAGCTCAGAAAATAACACAAAATATTGGAAGTTGAAACCAAAGGTACCTGAATAGACCGTGGTGATAGAGCTGAAAGAAAAGGTGACCACCATTAACAAAATCCAGCACGAGATATAGTCTATATTTGGTCTGCATAACAAAATAAATTAAGTTAGTACTCTAGTCATCATCAAGAAAGTCACCAAATCAGCACATTGAGTTGAAATATATTGCTCCACAGTATCTTTTGAAGATATAGTTCCAAATGCATAAGACATTTTTTTGGGGACAGGGATGCTCATAATCCTAAAAAAGAAAGCCACACCAGAAAAGGAAAATTGAAATTAACTTCCAGGGTCAGGCAGGAATTACCTGAAATGAGTATCTAAGCTGGATAATGAATGGATGATTAATTTTTGTTAGAATATTCCTCTCAGCTTTCATGTATTCAGCATGATTCTTCTCCATGATCTTGTCCTTCCGCATGACCTTCATTGCATATATTTCTGATGTCCCTTTCTTCCTCACCTGGTATACTTTTGCAAATGCACCCTGCCCAACAACCTTCAAAACCTCAAAATCTTCAATGCCTACACTCTCGATCTTCATGGAGATTTCCTCATCATTTTCAAGAGTCTTTTCAGTGACACCATCATCAATTAAAGGTTCTTGAAATTCTTTGATGGTATCTCCATTGACACACTCTACCAGTTCCACTGAATCTTCCGTGTCACTTATAGTCAGTTTGCTGAGCTTCAATGATTGGCTTACAAACGAGGAGGGACCAACCAAAGAATGTGATCGGTTATGAATTACCACTGGATTATCATAAATAAGCTCAGTGGCATCTTCAAAAGCGGCAGAATTAGCCGAATCACCATAATTCACTTCTACAGAGGCCTGAACTGGTAGAGGGCCAAAAACATCATCGAAATCAAGCTCCACGTGATCTGAACCTACAGCATCCATTGTATCCATAGAAAAAAGCAACTGTGTCTGAATTGGTTTGCACATGCGGGCCTTGGTCAAGCCAGGTAGCTGAGAGGAAACCATTTTTTAAGTAGAAAGCAGGGATGCTAACTTCAGACAGACACTTGAATTGATCCCTGCTATGGATTTATCTACCCAAAAGTCTCAAAGGCCAGTGCTCCAGAAGGACTCCTGTCAATTGCCTTAACCAAGAGGAAACTCACGAATGCAAAAGGAGTTCCTTGGAATTTTGGCAATAAACAGAACAAAATCCAGATGAAGAAGGGGTTGTTTCTGTTTCCCGATTTACAGGAAAACACGGATACTTCAGTAGTTCTTGAATTCATGAAGATTAAGCTATCAGATCTGAGTTCAAGACCAAATACAAGGATTAGTTAGTGCTGTGAGACCAAAAAACAACTCGGAAACAAATATGCTTCTCTATTATGATATCACAATCATCACAACAAAATTTAAGTAAAAGAAACAAACTGAAATAGAGACATTCATAGAAAAGAATCCAAAAGTCAACTATGATATTAATTTAACCTGTGTTATTATGTAAATGAGGTGAAGAGAACTTTTTCACTGGTAAAGAATTTGAACATGTAAAGCCAACTATAAATTTGAGTGAAAGTCCATTGGTTAAGACTTGGGATCACTTCATTGGGAAAGTTCAATTTTTCTGCAAAACTTTTTGAAAATTCCTATATTATCCTAAGAAAATCCCTTTACTTAATTGTTCCCTCCAAAATTAATTTCCCTCCATAACCCAAATTTTGATTTGGGAAGAGTTTGGGAAATCACAAACACTTAACTTGATTGGAGGAAAAGTTTAGGGAGGATTCAAGATGCCCTTTATCAGAACAAAAGCTAAAGCGTAAAAAAAATACATAAGACAAACAATTACCAATGCGCAAAGCAAAACACATTACAGTAAAAAAAAACATAATTGGAGATCCTACAAAGCCCAAAATTGTGAAACGGAGATAGGAGAAGGCAAAGCTTTTAGATTTCAGGCGAAGGGTGTATAGCCCGCCATAGTCAGGACAAAACGAAAGCAATTCATCTTAACTATGACTAGATCTCAAAACAGCTCAGCAGCAATTCGTTGATCTCGGTGTAATGATATAAACATAAAGTAATGCAAAGAACGAAACTTTAGATCTAAAACCAGGTTGTTCAGGCTAAAAGCTAGAGTTTCTGTTATTTTTCCTACCGTTTCTCGGTAACCAAACAGAAACGGAACTCCAATTATGACGAAAAGAACATGCAGAGAAGATTAGGAGGAGAGAATGCTTACCTGGGAAGGGTGCAGACGGAGCGGAGGGACAAAGCGGAAGACGAAAAATGGATTTTTGGAACGTCTCTTTTTCACGAATCCTCAAGCGTAGGGGTCGCTTCGCCGCTTATATTTACCAGTCAATTCTTTTGGTTCTCGGAATGTTGACGCTGACACGTGGTGCGACATTATTGGATAATGGACGAGTTGCCAATTTGCATATGATTCTACTTTTTAAAGGTACTTGAACCTAATTGGGAATATGCTTTTCCCGGATTGGTTTGTACTTTGGTCTTTGCACGCCAACTTTGCCAATGCGTCAAAGATTGGTTTTCATTTTATTGAATTTTTTATTTCAAAAAAACTTGTTTTGTTACCTATTATTTGATTTTTGTTTTTAATATGAAAAAAATATGAATTTATCATATTATCCTCATTTAATTAATAATTTAAATTTTATAATGTTTGAATTAACCAAATTTTTTTTTAATATTTTAAATATTTCACCATTCTCTACCTTTTGATATACATATATTCTTATTTATATGTATAAACAATTTTAATAATGTATTTAAAAATTAAAGAATAAAATAATAACTAAAAATAGCATCCTATCTACATCCAACAAATCCTATCATCTTTCCTTTTTAATCATTAAAATAACAATAATAATAATAATAATAATAACAACCTCTCATTTTTTTCAAGCTAGGTGTGATGCATCTTTATGTTTTAAACTTATGTGTAATGCTAATTATAGCATTTTCAAGGAAGATATCAAAGCAAAATGTTGAATTTGAATTTGATGGTTTATGTGGTAATTTGACACTTTGGAAAAAATTTAACTCCACTCGAAATGCCAAATATCATATTATTTTATTATATTTTTAAAAGCAAACGGGGCTCATATGATGCATAAAATTTTAAAAGAGAGTAAATGATTGTGGAGCAACTTTAACCTTCAATTTTTGTCATTTCATGTCCATGTCGGTTTGAGACGCTTTTATTAATTATTAGATTAACATTTTTCATACTAATTATTGTGCCAATCATTAAATATGCAA
Organism: Prunus dulcis; assembly: GCF_902201215.1. NCBI lineage: Eukaryota > Viridiplantae > Streptophyta > Magnoliopsida > Rosales > Rosaceae > Prunus > Prunus dulcis. Next base: position 25,817,093 of record NC_047655.1, on the reverse strand, counting down.
AGATTATATATTAGCCACCTCTTAATCCAATGATATTTCTCTTTATTGAAGAAAAAAATTATTTTAATACCCCCCTCTCCTAGAGATGAATAAAATATACACAATATTACATATGCTTTACAAGAAGGAGTGTCTTCTTGAACTTCTATGTGCACAAAATACGAGTGGAGTATGAATACATCAATTAAAATGTTGAAAAAGTGATCAATTCATTCAATTTGGTCGGCTTCAATGATTTTTTTTTAAATTTTTTAAAAAATGACATTTTGGATTGACAGATGAATTTCTCAATGAAAATACATTTTAATTCAAATTGGTTTTAAACATTGATTTTTATGCATTAATACTTTAAACATTATATGATAAATATATATATATAGCATTTGACCAAAGCTGTATTTGGACCTTGTATGTGAAAAACATTTTGTATCTCCATTTTCAATCTTCATTCATATCCTACTTTATCTTTTTATGGATACAAAAAAAAGTGGATAATCCAAGTAGATTAAAGGCTGATTTGGGAGTGATTATGTATAGATTACATTCACTTTTGGGAAAAAGTAACTTCCACGTACTTCTCTATATAATCACTCTAGTGATTCTTGGGATAAGCATCTCTCATATGTTTTTTCATAAAATTCATTAAAATAAGTTAAAATAATTATTTGGTGAAGTGATTTTCCATAAAATTGATTATTGGCATTTTCAAGATCACTTCCAAACGAGGCCTAATTAGTTGAATTATATGTCTAATTGAATTGAAACCTAATCTTAATTTGATTCCCTTTTTTTTTTTCCAGCAAAAGTAATTTATAATTAAGTCAACACTAGTTTAACTCATGTCTACAAAAACACAACAAACGACTTGTCGTTTACTTACAGCTACAAACGACTTCGTCTTCAATCAACAACTAATCCCATTGGTTGACACTGTCGAGTATTTCGAGTAAACCATGTGTGACTGTCTTCCCTCCAGCCCCCTATCCTTTACTGTCACAAAATTTCGACAATTAGGGTTTTGCAGAACCAATCAGAGACCCCAGAGCCCACCACATCCTTACTTTTACATCCCAAATTGTTTGAAGCTATCAAATTTCACAAATTTAGACATAACAGGTCTTAGAAATGGTAGGTCTTTGGTCCTCTGCAGAAGAGCGAGCGAGAATCCCTCAGAGGATTTTGGGTTTGGCGCTGAATTAGGGTTCAAGGAGAAAAGGGAAAACCTTTTCGACCTCGAAGCAAAACCAAGCGATGCGGTAAAGAAAAATGGGATTGATCCCAGTAAGGAAGGTAATGCTTCATTGGGTTCAGATTTTCTGCAATCGGAGGGTGGTCTGGGGGATGAGAAGCAAAGTACAAAGACTGATGAGAGCTTAGAAAATGAGAATTGGGTTCGAATGGAGGGTGCAGATGGTGATGGGCTAGAAAATGAGGAGGGGTTGAAGCACATTGATGGAAAAGTTGGGCTGAGAAAAGGGAGGCAGGTGATGAGGAGGTCCAATATTCTTGCAAAGCAAGTGATCAGCATCCGAAGTGCTCTCAGCTTGGGATTTGTTTCACAGCTTTGGGTCAACACCAACTCTGTAAGTAATAAACTATCAATTATCATATTGTTTGATAAAAAGTCGTTAGCTTGATCAAGTTGTTCCCAATTTGTGAGGGGAAAAAAAAATTGCTTGCTTTAATAAGTTAAACATATAAATTCTTTCTTCAGTGGATGGTAATGTTTGTAGAAGTGAAGCGAAACTTGCTTTCTGGGGAATCTGAACGTTTTCTCCTCGATGATATTACTCAGGTACATTTTGCTTGACAATTGTGTATATTTCTTGATTGTATTTATAAGTACATTATCCTCCTAAATATAAAAGGTGTTCAATTTGTGATTGTTTGCAGGTTGGTGATGTTGTGCTTGTGGAGGACGAGAGTGTGGTTGAGAATGAATTTAAAATTGCTGGACTGGAAACATTGGTGTGTTCATTCGTCTCTTATATAGCCAAACTGTATTTGCTTGCTTAACATTTTTATTGTCCCTTGGTTTAGGGTACTCATCGCTGTGTTCGGTTTCTGCATGTGTTGATTTTTAGCTTCTGATTTAAGTAAATGTGGTGGGTTAGTTTGTTTTACTACATGCTAAATGTTAGGACAATATCCTAATTACCCTTCCCAAGAGGGCCAAGGCTCTGCTTATGATCACTATATAAAGGTTCTTGGTGTATTTTGTTCTATAACTTTTAGTATCCGCATTTTACTATTAAGTTGTGATTTTGCTAGAAAGTTGTGATTTTGCTAGGTAGGATACCAAGTTGTAACACCGGGTCGACGAACTATGGGGAAGGTGAGTCTCTTTAATATTCCAGCTTCTTGTACCCATTGACCTACGTTTTTATCTTCTAACTTGTTTCATGATGCATTTCTAGGTTCGAGGATACAGTTTTAACATCAATTCAGGGGCTGTGGAATCACTTGAGCTTGATTCATTTGGGATTTCCATTATCCCATCAAGTTTGGTAGGTGTAGAGGAAATAGCGCACATCAATGCTGCAAAGGCTGAATATTTGAAAATTCCTTCCATTTTAATTAGAAGGACTTGCATGCCAAGGGATTTTTCTGATATATTCTGTGTTTTTCGAACAACATTCTACTTGCACAAATTCTAATTCCATCGGCTTTCTACAAATTCAGGTGAGTACTTATGCTTTGTTTGTTGAAGATGTGCTGGAAGTTGTATCTGATGCTGTCATTGTGCATGAAGCTGCAGCTTCGCACATACACAGGCTGACCAAGGTACTCTCTTTCTTCACTATAAAACCAGTCCACTAGTCATGATTTGGAGTTTGCTTTATTTGTTACTTATTTTTTTCTGCCTGATTAGCACCTTGGATTGCGTTTTTAGTATCATTGGCTGTTGTCTCAAATCTGATAAAACGCCTTCTATCTTCACTAGACTAAGGTGCTTGAAATTATTAAGAGGGTATCAAAAATAATGCATGCAAGCAAAAGAAGTTTACACTGGGAATCATGTGACCATTTCTGGTTATCTGTAAAACAGGGTTTCTTGGACAGCCAAAATGTTGCGACTTCCCTCGATGAGCTTGACGAATATTCCGATTTCGAAAGACCTGCACGATCGGACAAGCATACAAGAAGAAGCTTTGGCAACCAGAAGTTCAATTCCAGGAAAAGCAAGACCAATGATGATTGGGACCTCCCAATGGATTACTTCTAATCCTGGCGGTTTTGTTACCTTATTGTACATAATATACATAAGATTGGCCTAGGTTTCACCATTGTAATGCATTCATATGTAAAATATAAGCTTGAAAATTGGGTGAATAGATTCCAACATAAATGTCATGTTGCTTAAATTGTCCATATTTTAATCCAACCTACAAATAGTCGTTTTGATCTCAATTCTCAAGTAATTCATTGGAACAAGAAAAGGATATTCAACTTTATCAGCAGAACAGATTCAAGGCAGTGGACCAGTCAAACGCAACGTTTGACTCTTGAAATCCGTGACATGGATAGAGAAGAAAACCTTAATTGGAGCAAACTGCTGTCTCTGTTTAAAATTACATTACCCTCCATATTACCTGTTCAAAATTACCGCCTTTATCCTTCACCGTCCAACCAAACGAAGCTTCAAATATTGTGTTTGCATCCCCGTAATTTATCGTCGTTTATGAAGCGAACAGAATAAGGCCGGCCACAGAATAATTATGATCTGTCGTTTATCGATAGGATGTAACTAATGAAGAGGGCCCCACCCATGAGCGTGTCGGATGTATTGATTGGCACGCAATCATTTCCTGAAAATAATAATAAAGAATTAAATAAACGAAGTTGGAATCTGAAGCTTATTTATAAATAAACCTGTACGCAAAATTGTAGCCGTTAGCACTTAGCGCCTCTCCACTTTCAAATTCAAACAGCTCTCTCTCTCCATTCCCTCTTCTTTATCTCTAGCAGATAACAACTCGATTGCTGCCGAGCATCTTTCAGAGAGAGAGAGAGAGAGTAAAGAAATGCAAGCGCTACAATCTCCCGTCACCGGAGACCAGCTTCTCCGGCCAAAAAGCGGCAGGAAACCTCTCCTGCCGAGAAACACTCCGGCGACTCTTGTGAATTCCAATCTCACAAAACTCAAGCCGGTGCAGAAATGGATAGGCGTTGACGATGATTCGAACAAGGAGAACCGTCCGATATACGCGACTCCAACGAAGATGATCGAGCCGATCGACGCGTCCCTGGCGGAGGAGCTGAGCGCCATCAGGAAGAAGATGGAGAGGCTGAGATTGGACAGGGAGAGAACGGAGAAGATGCTCGAGGAAAGGGATTTGGTGATGGAGATGCAGATGAAGGAGCTCGAGAGCAGAGGCCAGATTCAGAAGATGCTTGAGATCGAGCTTGATAGGATTTACAGGCTGAACCAGCTCCATACTCGATCAATTGTAAGCTCCGATTGCATATACTTCATATGAATTTCTTTTTCTTTTTTTGTTTCATTTGTATGGATTTATTAATTTGAGTCGTTTGGAACAGAGAGTGTCTCCGATTCGATCGCTGAGAGAGAAGGAGCAACAAAAGAAGGCCACTAAAATTGAATCGACACCGCAGGCAAATCACATTTTCAATATTTTATTCATCAGATTTGAAGTCGTGGTTTTGAAATTGACTGAAAGATGTGCTGTTTTCTTTTAATTATAACATTAATTAATTAATTATTATTACTATTTTTGTTGATCAGGAAGTGACAGCTGAAGATATGGAAGAATCGGTGGATGAAAACACTCCACAGAAGCTGAGTTCTGCTTCGTCCAATTCCGAAATCGTTACAGAGAAGACTGACAAGTGATACTTCTATAAAGTTCTGCTTTATGGAATTTTTTTTTTCCTTTTTATTTTGAATTTTGCCCCGAAGTCTTTTGGTGGCATTTGAAGAATTTTGAGAAAGATAATAAAATCATATATAATACCTCATTATGTTTGAAATGTTAAATCGCAGTTCATTGTTCAAATATTTTAGACTTTCCGAGTTTGACAAAAAAGCGTAGCCATATGCTTTAGCTCCACATATTGTTCAAAGAAAATTAGTTCTACAATGCACAATGAATTCATTGCGCTCCAAATACCAAATGTTGCACGTTTGCGACTCTAACCTATGCTTAATTAAAACCTTTTTTGGGTTGTCTGCTCAAATTTAATACGGTATCATAACATACGATCCACGTAGTAAGTCCCTTGAGCATTGGCGGAGCCAATTAAGGCCCATAAATGTCACTTGATCCTTCTCAACATTTTGAAAACTTTATATTTATCTATGTTATCCAAGTTGTTTTATAGTTATACTTATTGTTGACCCTTCTCGCAAATGTAAATTGTTTATAATGAATATGAATATCATTTATATTTGTTCTCATATCTTCATATGTCATTTATATGTGTGTGCAATGGATTTTATTTGATTTTCTCATTCTATCTAAAATAAACTTCTAATACTCTTTCATTATTTTTAAGTTGCTAGAATTTGGGTTATACTTTCTAAGGTTGAAAAGCACTCTTCAATAATCGTAAAGGACATTGGTTGTTTTGTTAGGCAAAGTGCATTATTGGTTTGTTAAATAGGCCCAATAGGAGCAACTTTGTAAGGGTATTATGGGAAGATGATATATTTTTGCTTCAAAACGACAGGAGCAAGAGCAACATCATTATGTTGGAGGAACCTCGATGGTCCTGAGATTTAAAGGTTCATGAATATGTAGTACACAAGTGAGTCGGTGACTGACATAGGAGGGATTCGTGAGCTTCAACGGAATTCTATGTAGGCAATTATATCTGTAGTGCAATTTAAATTGTATGATCTGACTTATTATTATCTTGATTTAATCTATTCACGGTTGCCAATCCAACCAGGTTTTACATATGATTATATTCAACGGTTAGGAGTAATTTTGGAAACAAAATACAAACCATGAGAAGGATTTGTCATTGCATAATCCCTGAAGTCTGAGTGGTCCAAGTTAGTTGATTTGTCCTTACAAAATCCAAAGAGTTTAAGAGGAGTTGTACCAAAAATTAAGAAAATATAAATATACCCAAAGAGTTTTTTTGTTTGTTTTTGGTTTTGTTAAACAAGGGAGTGTCACCTCTCCGAGCAGGGCACGGGTTAAGAGAAAGCTCTTCCCAAGACATGCGGATGATCGAACTCAGGACCTCATTGAAGATCTCGATCACATTCGCCCAACATGTGTGGCCTAATCTGTTCAATTTCCACTAGACCAAACCCACTTGGGTTGGTTTAGTGAGCCAATATGGTATAATTTCGTATCGTATCTAATAAATTTACAATACATAATTATACATATACGTAACAATTTACAAAACGTAATTATACCATAAAATATATTTGCAGCTTATAGAGATTTTATATAACACGGAATATCTGATTCATTAAATTCACATCCAAATATGATCTCTCATAAATTTACAGGGTATAGTTTCTAAAAAAGAAATTATAAATTGAGAGGGTTTCAAATAAAGTGAGCAACATTTTACGATAATGCCCCTGGGGTAATTATCCCCTATTAATATTACAAGATAAGAAAGAAAAATTAAGGGGAACGTTGGCTGGCAAAAAGCTTAGGTACAGATTGACAAGACGAGGAAGAGTTCGTCAGTAGTGACCAGGCAAAAGCAAGGCCCCAAGATTCGTGCTTTACCGCTCATTTCTCTCTCTCTCTCGTCTTCTTTCTTTGTCCTCCGCCTGCGATTTTCTCGGCCTTTTCGTGCCGCCCACCTACCAGCCCCTTCCCTCCAATTCGACACGTCCCAATATTCTCTTTCCCTCCATCCTTCCTTCTCTTCCTCCTCCCAATTTTCCTAACAAAACTGAATTAATCACCTAAATCTCGTTTTTCTTCATCGAACCCTAAGTTTTTTCTTCTTCTTTTTTTCCCCAATTGCATGAACCAATCAAACACGCTTCCAAACATTCCTGATCTGGTTCATGAAAATTTCTTAAATCGAACAATAAGAAAAAACTCAGGGTGAGATCAATTTTTTTTTTTGCTCATTCAATTCGTGATCTGTTTGTCACAGTGTGCCTGCCTGCCAATTGCCATTGCGACATTTCGCATTCATTGCATTGAAGGACATCTCAAAATCTGCTCAGTTTTCGTTTCACCAATACCGAGACGATAAAGCTCCCCTTGTCTCTATTCGGATTCAGAGGTCTGTTGTTTTTTGGGTTTTTTTAATTTATAAATTGTTTATTTTCCTGTTTTCGTTTTTCTATTTTCACGTCTGAGGATTTACGGAATTCCTAGCACATTCTGGTGTATATGATTTCTGAATCGTTTCTAGGAATTTCAATTATTTGGGTTTTGATTTTGGCCGATAATGGGATTTGGGTTAGGAAGGACAGGGCAGGACAGTGATTCAGACTGGTCATTAACCGTATTTTCTTGTCTTTGTTCGTTTTTAGCGTTGGCATTACTTGCTTGGTGATCCGTGGAAGTCCGTTGTTATTTGGAACTTGGATCGAAGTTGAGCTGTTGGGTATCTGTGGGGCCTCCCCTCGCTTCTCCCTCTCTCCCATTAAGGGGAGGTCTGTTTCTGATCTAGTCCTTTTGAGTGTACATAAAAATTGTCTTCTTTTTGTTCACAACTGTATATTTCTGAGATAAATGTGGGTTCTGGGTGGTATTACTGAGCTACATTGTCGATTTTTTCCCTTATGCAGGAGCTTCAATTTCACATTGCATTGTGTGGAATGTGAATACATGGGAAACCCACCATCAATTTTGGGATTAGAGGGATTCTAGATTCTGGGTTTTGATTAAGCAGTGGTGTTTGCCTGAAGCTGCATTTGGGAGATCGGAATTTTGGTTTGATTGACAGTATTTGTTCATGGTGGTTAGAAGTGGGGTGAAGTGTATATATAATTCTCCAATGACCACATTGGAGAATTATATATGACTTCTGGGCAGCCATTGCTATCCTCATCTGATTCTTCATCAGCACCAGTGATTCACTCCTCTTCTCTCACTAAGAACCTTGCCCGTCTCTGCTCCAATGCTTCCTTTTCTTCTTCCAGTCTTGACAACAATGACGATGCTCAAAGTGATCTATTTGAAGTGAAGGACAACGCTGTCGTTTCTGGTTGCTCTGAGAAACCCTTGGAAAATTTCAGTACTCCTGCAGCAGCAACGCAGTTTCATCCAGCCGGGTCTCAGTTATTTCCGCGGTTTCCGTTGGAAAACCCCACGCAGGATAGAACACGCCTGGTGTCGTGGGGTGCCATGGAACTGCATAATGCCAATACAAATTCAGGAACTCTTGAAATCTCCCAGGCTCCATCTAGGGTTCAGGAAAAGTTGTGTCAGAGGATCCGCCACAAAAGTGTGCAGTTTGATGATAACCTGCTACATGATGACAATCCAAGGTTAATCTATATTAATGATCCGAAGAGGACAAATGACAAATATGAGTTCACTGGGAATGAGATTCGAACTAGCAAGTACACCATCATTACCTTCTTGCCCAAGAATCTTTTCATTCAGTTTCACCGGGTTGCGTATTTGTATTTTCTAGCTATTGCTGCTCTGAACCAGCTTCCACCTCTAGCAGTCTTTGGAAGAACAGTGTCTCTTTTTCCCCTTCTGTTTGTGCTCTGTGTCACAGCTATCAAAGATGGCTATGAAGATTGGCGCAGGCATAGATCAGACAGGAATGAGAATAACCGGGAGGCTCTAGTGTTTCAATCTGGCCAATTTCAACCAAAGACATGGAAACATATTCAAGTGGGTGAGGTTCTGAAGATTTGTGCTGATGACACAATTCCTTGTGACGTGGTCTTGTTAGGGACAAGTGACCCTAGTGGAATTGCCTATATTCAAACAATGAATTTGGATGGTGAGTCGAACCTGAAAACAAGGTATGCCCGGCAGGAAACAACTTCAGCTGTATCTGAAGGGTGTACATTTTCGGGGCTCATCAGATGTGAACAACCTAATAGGAATATCTATGAGTTCACGGCCAACATGGAGTTTAATGGGCATAAATTTCCGCTAAGCCAATCGAACATAGTTTTGCGTGGTTGCCAGTTGAAGAACACAGCCTGGATAATTGGTGTTGCGGTATATGCTGGACAGGAAACAAAGGCAATGCTGAATAGTGCAGCTTCTCCTTCCAAGAGAAGCAAACTGGAAAGCTACATGAACAGGGAAACCTTTTGGCTGTCAATTTTCCTATTTATTATGTGTGCAGTTGTGGCCACTGGCATGGGCCTGTGGCTCATACACCATAAACATCAGATTGATACCTTGGCTTATTACAGGAAAAGATACTACTTATCTGGGAGGGATAATGGAAAAACCTTTAGATTTTATGGAATTCCTATGGAGATTTTTTTCTCCTTTTTGAGTTCTATCATAGTGTTTCAGATAATGATACCAATCTCTCTGTATATTACTATGGAATTGGTTCGTTTGGGCCAGTCATATTTCATGATTGAAGATAGGCATATGTTTGACAGTAGCTCTGGCTCAAGGTTCCAGTGCAGGTCCTTGAATATAAATGAGGATTTGGGTCAAATACGATATATATTTTCAGACAAAACAGGGACACTTACTGAAAACAAAATGGAATTCAGAAGAGCAAGCATATTTGGGAGGAATTTTGGGACCACTTTGCAGGAAGAGAATGATGCAGGTATAACATGGCACTCTAAATTTTTCCTGTTCTCTCTCTCTCTCTCTCTCTCTCTCTGTGTTTCCTTTGTAGCTTACCTCGTTTGTAGTAGAGATCATGTTGTAGCTCTTGCATAACAAATTGTGTAATGTTATGTTGGTTCTATAAGTATGTCATTTGTGTGACATTTTTTTCATTGCAATTATTTGTTTGTATCGCTTGCTGAGTAGTTAGGGCCTATCTTTTTTTGTTTTTCTAGTTAAAATATGAGGAAGAAAGGTTAGAGAGCATATAAAAATAAAAATAAAAACTACCAGTTTTTATTTTAAAAATCATGATATGTGTTCTTCCAGCTTTCTCTTATCATCCCTTCTTCGCTGCATCTCTCTCTCGCCTCTCTTTGTTTAGTTATAAAAACAGAAAACTTCAAAAAGAAAAAACATTACAGAATATGCTCTTAGTTTATGTTAGTGTTTGAAACATTGTTTTCTTTTTAAAACTGTTATTTTGAGAAAAAGCTGTTTCAAATTGCTCTGAATTTTCTGCTTGCGGAATATAGATGATACTTTCATAAAGCATATCCAAATCTACTTTTTAAACAATTATACCTCTCATTTTATGAATCTTTGGCAGGAGTAGATTTAGGTAGAAGGAGATGGAAGCTTAAAAGCGAAATTGCTGTAGATCATGAGCTCATGGAGTTTTTGCACAAAGACTTAAGTGGAGATGACAGGATTGCTGCACATGAGTTTTTCCTTACATTGGCTGCTTGTAATACTGTGGTTCCGATTGTCAGTAATGGTACATCTTCCATTTCTGCAAAAAATGAATTAGATGATGTAGAAGCTATTGACTATCAGGGGGAATCTCCTGATGAGCAAGCGCTAGTTTCTGCAGCCTCTGCTTATGGATATACTCTTTTTGAGCGCACATCTGGGCATATTGTTATTGACGTCAATGGTGAGAAACTAAGGTAGAAAGTTACTCACTTCTACTCCTATTTTCTTTCTTGTCCTTTCTTCGTTCAATTAGCTGTCCATTCTTTTTCATAATTATTACATGGGGTTGTATGTTTGAATCATGTTAGTGACGACTTGCGTTGTGTATGAGTGTGCTTTAACATACTTCTGTGCTATCTTTTTACTGACGTTTTTAAAATTTAAATTTATTTGTATGTGGAATCTAGGTTGGATGTATTGGGTCTGCATGAGTTTGATAGCGTGCGGAAACGGATGTCTGTTGTTATCAGATTTCCGAACAATGCTGTAAAGGTGTTGGTGAAAGGTGCCGATACTACTATGTTCAGCACTTTAGCAAATGACCCTGAAAGGGATGATGATGTGAAGCATTCAACTCAGAGCCATCTGAGTGAGTATTCCTCACAAGGTTTACGTACTCTTGTAGTTGCTGCCAGGGATCTTACAGATGAAGAACTTCAGCAGTGGCAATGCATGTATGAAGATGCAAGTACCTCGTTGACTGATCGATCCTTGAAGTTACGTCAAACGGCAGCTACCATAGAATGCAACTTAAAGCTGCTGGGGGTGACTGCAATTGAGGATAAGCTACAAGATGGTGTGCCAGAAGCGATTGAGTCCCTCAGGCAAGCAGGAATCAAGGTCTGGGTTCTGACTGGAGATAAGCAAGAGACTGCCATTTCGATTGGTCTGTCGTGCAAACTCTTGACAGCAGATATGCAACAAATTATCATAAATGGAAATTCTGAGGATGAGTGCAGAAATCTTTTGACTGATTCTATGCTAAAATATGGTGTGACATCATCCAATACAAGAGATCAGAGTTTCAAATTGAAAAAGAATGCTGAAAATGGCTATCTTGAGATACCTGGGAATGCGAAGACGTCCAGTGTGCCTCAATGGAATGCAGGGAAGGAAGAAGAAACGATAACTGCACCATTAGCACTCATAATAGATGGGAACAGTTTGGTGTACATTTTGGAGAAGGATTTGGAGTCAGAGGCAAGCCTCTCTTTCCATCTATTGAACAATTAGCTTGCAGTTTGATATGTCTTTTGCATTGCTGCATTTGTTTATAAATGGCTGATAGCTTGCTTTTGATCTAAAGTGTTTTTCTAGCTGCACATGTTTTATTGTTGAATTCAATTCGCATTATGCTGAGGATTTACATGCTAATTTCTAATTTTCATCCACAGCTTTTTGACCTTGCCACTTCCTGTAGTGTTGTGTTATGCTGTCGTGTTGCACCTTTGCAGAAAGCTGGAATTGTTGATCTAATTAAGACCCGTACTGATGATATGACACTGGCTATAGGTGATGGTAAGTTATCCATTCATAGGTCTCTAGTGGTTTGTCTGACTCATGCAATTCATATTCTTGAGTTTACTGGTTTCTTATGTTACGTGCCAACTGTGGTCCTAAACTATGTTTTATTTGGTGTGAAGTTCCTTTCTTTTGTTCTTCCCCTGATCAATGACATTTCTTTAGGGGCAAATGATGTTTCAATGATTCAAATGGCGGATGTTGGAGTTGGAATTTGCGGTCAGGAGGGTCGTCAAGCTGTGATGGCATCAGACTTTGCTATGGGACAGTTTCGGTTTTTGAAAAGATTACTTCTGGTCCATGGACACTGGAATTATCAGCGTGTTGGCTATATGGTTCTGTACAACTTCTACCGCAATGCAGTTTTTGTAATGATGCTATTTTGGTATGCATGTTTATCTGGTTATTTGGTTTATTCTCGTGGAAGCTTGCTGCTTGTGTGTCATCTTATTTCATCCATATTCTTATATAGTTGAACATTTGTGTGACCAAATCTTCCCAAGTTTAGTTCAATAGCAAAACACTCCTTGAAGGTCAAAGTCTAACATAAATTCTCACAGTTTAATCCAAGAAAGATCATCCATTGTGCATTCAAGTCATTAGTACATTATGTATTGCACATCCAAACATCTTTTGAGCCAAAGGATAATTTTCTCTTTGAATTTACAATATTGGAACTTGTTATGATTCTGATTGTTTTATGCTTTCCTGTTTATCTGTAGGTATATATTATCAACAGCTTTTTCAACAACTTCCGCGTTAACAGATTGGAGTAGTGTTTTCTATTCTGTAATTTATACTTCTCTACCTACCATTGTGGTTGGTATACTGGACAAAGATCTGAGCCACAGGACACTGTTACAATATCCGAAACTCTATGGTGCAGGCCATAGACATGAGGCATACAATTTACATCTCTTCTGGATCACAATGCTTGACACCCTATGGCAGAGTCTTGTTCTATTCTATGTACCCCTCTTCACCTATAAGGATAGCTCAATTGATATATGGAGCATGGGCAGTTTGTGGACAATAGCCGTTGTTGTCCTTGTGAATGTACATTTGGCAATGGACATTCATCGTTGGGTATTTATCACTCATATTGCAGTATGGGGATCAATAGTTATCACATATGCCTGTATGGTGGTATTGGATTCCATACCTGTTTTTCCTAATTACTGGTTAGATTCGTTGACTTCTACTGTTTCCTTTCTGTTTTGAACTTAGAAATGATTTATTATGTTGAGCTGATTTTTCTTTTCACCTTTTCTTTTTGGGGCAGGACTATATACCGTATGGCAAAGTCTCCCACATATTGGATCGCCATTTTGCTTATAACAGTTGTAGCGTTGCTCCCTCGTTTTGTATTGAAAGTTGTGCATCAAATTTTTTGGCCTTCAGATATCCAGATAGCTAGAGAAGCGGAGATATTAAGTAGACAACATAAGCATTTGAGCTCAAAGCAAGATGAAGGTTCAAGTTGACATGTATATTACCGGCTTTCAGAAAAAATTTCATTGGGTTCCCTTTTGTTTGTCCATTGTATGGGTTTCCAGTGGAACACAGCTACAAAATTTCAAAGGTGAGGTTTTTCTTTTGTATATAGAATATGTTGCGAGGTAAAGAAGTAGAGATAATAATTTAGGTTTCATTTTGTTTGATAGTGGTTGCCTTTTTTGGGGGAGGGTCAGAGCTAGTGATTATCATTGGAAAAAATTAGTGTAGATATTAGGAATCTTTCATGGATAATATCACATAGTTGGAAGCTAATCACCTCATTTGATTTTTGGTTTCAATTTGGTCTGTAGTACAAATGTCAGTAATTATACAGTAGTCTATATTTCATTATTTCCTTCTTGGGAGGAAATCGAGTGTAAGTAATTGCACTTGGTGAAGCCATATTATGATGATCAGTGACTTGATCTCTCTGTCCAAATGACTGAACATTGTGTTTTATAACAACTTTGTTGTCATACATGTAAAATCTGAATCATAACATCACGTTGGGTTTAGTGAATAGATTTAGCATTTGAATTATGCCTGCTCTGTAACTAACATTTGCTATTTCTTAAGTTGTGAGTTTCTGCTCGACCCTACTTGATGTTTCTTGCCTCTTATTTCTCAGAGGAGTTGCACTAGTCGACTACACATGAAACAGAATGTTGGTATTTGACAACAAAGTGGAGTAGCCCGTTAAAGGATAAGAACAGGGGAAGGTCACTCGGTTACCAGAAACTCATTTGATAACTCTAGTCGGGAAGGAAAATCAGGTGGAAGAAAAAGAAAGAAGAAAGCCCAGAGTTGAGGAATCTCAAGCAGTTTGTTTGAGTCTTTTAGGTGCTGGGCATCGACAATAGCCAAAATGAGAGGGTTATGTTCATAGCTTTGTCATATGATGTGGTAGTCCATAGAGAGTGGAAGCATGAAGGAGAGAGATTGCGAGGGAGGAAAAAAAGAAGAAAAGGACAGAAACACCAGAGTATATAATAGATTTATGTAGAGAGATCAGGTCTGAAAGTTTTTTTTTTAACAGCTTACATATAAAATGATAAAAGAAAATTACATGTTCTTCATCTTTGCCACAATGCCATCTAGTTTGTTTTGCCATTCCTCAAGTCCTTATTGACAGGACTTGAAATTATAAACTAGTATTGGTCAAACAGTCAAATTGTGCCAAACATTTATACTTTGAACTTCAATTTCAAATTTGTTGATGGTGCTTCCCGGAAAGAATAATCTACCCCAATTCCTTTTGGACCTAACCGCTAAACCCTAAAGTCGACTTTATATAAAATTCCTTACCAAATTTGCAGAATAACCTAATCATGTCATCTCTGTGCGGACTAATATTTGTCCTTTTATTTTCATTTATTTTTATATTACTTTATTTATTTAAGTTTATAATGTAAATAAGGAAGCACTCCTAATTTGAATTCAAATAAAAATACTAGAAAATTAAATTTTCACCAAATCAAAATTGGTTTTAGTACAAAATACGATTTAGGCTAAAAATGATGGCTCATTAAGTCAATATATACTTCATACTAAAATCCTATAAAATCAAGTTTTCTTATTTGATATGTAAGGAATAAAAGTCGCCAAAAATTATCTTGAGAAAATGATTATTCCAAAAAACCATTTTTCATACTTAGTCAATATTGCACTTCCGTTAAAAAATTTCTGGGTCCGTCAGTGTTAATAACACTTTTATTTTCGTGTAATTTTTATTGACCTCGAGCCTGTCCTGTAAGTTTTATGACCTTCCTTCCAGTGTGAACGTTAATTCTTGGGGTGACCAAAATTTTCAACAAGAAACGTGCCTCACATTTGCAATCTGCAAGTTGGTCCAATTTTCTAGTCCGTCCAAGACACAATCACAGCTGTTTTCTTGCTTCAGATTCAAGGGTCATGAGACACTGTTAATATCAAACACTCTAAGGGTAGTTGGGGTTACTATTTACAGTCGTACTGCACAGCTAAATTCAAAGGAAAATTTGACTTTAAATTCAATTCAGCATTCTTTCTTTTCTTCCACTTCACCCTGGAAAGGTAACTTTCTAGTTTACTTTTTCATACAAATTTCAGAAAAAAAGAAAAAGAAAAAGAAAAAGTCACATAAAGAGATTTGAATATTATGTTTCCAAAGTATTGAAAAACTTGTTTGTTGACAATTTGAACCATTGATGGGTAGATAGATCCTACAATGTGAGGTCCACTTCAGTCAGTCTCACCAGCAAAACTCCACTCAAATATTGAGGTGTGTAAGCAAGAAAAACTAAAAGTCCTTTGTTGAGGTGTGTAAGCAAGAATTTTACAGTCATTAAAACCTATTCATATGGAAAACAAGCTGTTTAGGGACAACTAATTGTACCATCTCTTATTTTCACTAGTGTTGACCTTCTGCTTGCTTCTATATCGCTCTACAGCTCTTTTAAGATTGATTAATCTTTGATTAATATAATAATTAATGATTAACTCTGCTAACTAACTCCTGTATGTGTTGATAACTCTTTCTTTATTATGAGGGGGCAACCGGCGGCAAGAGCTAGAGTGTGAACTCTCCTTTAGTCTCCTATGTCTTCTTGCTAATGTCCAGTTGCTGACTCTGAAAACCCATTTCAAGATTACGTCGTGGTGGTGCTCCTCGCATTCCTCCATGTCCAACTTCAATCAAATCTATTGATAATGTATTTTTATTACATGTACATAATCAACAACTAATATTAAACTAGTTTCTTTAACTATAGTCTTCCTTTTCCTTTTCCTCCTACGTAGCATTGCAATAATGTAATTCAAAAGTATTAATTCTTTAAATGTGGAAGAGTAAAAAAGAAATTCAAATGTCACGTCTCCCAAATGTAATGTGTTCGTTTTTGGTGATAATAGTTGTGGAATCCACACAAACAATTTTGTGAATTTTATACCACTTTTACCAGGAACGGGCACACCATTTTCCTATCGAATAACTGGCAAAAGGAAAGGAGAAGAAAATGGATTGCTTTGCTATGCCCTCTCATGCCAAAACTTCAAGTATTGAAGTGAATCAATGGTGATGATCAGAAGCATGTGGATCGACACTCACGTGATGATGGCATTGCCTTGATCTCAAACAATCACATGCATGCAGTAGAGGCTAGGGCTCTAGCTATTGTTTATTCTTCCATAAACAGAACCTATTAACTAGTTAATTATTGCACTTCACAAGAGATACTCCTTTTTAATCTCGTTTAAGATCGATGCCATTGTCATTTCCCCTAAGACCCGGTTTGGTGCAGATCGGGTTTACGCTACTTTGCTACTAGGAATATTTTCACGAGTCGAAGGAAAAGTTAACTAGGTTTTGGTTAACCAAGAAAGTTAGCTACTAAACTAAATTTGATTATTTTGTACAATACGTACTAATTTATTCGTTGCCTTACTAATTACATCCAGAAGCGGATCTAGAAATTTTTCAGGGGAGGGGCAATAATGATTTTGATACTGCCCAATAAAAAACATATTATGAAAACCAGACCCTTAGTTAATTTAAAGATTGACTAGCACGATAAAATAAATACATAATTAATAATAAAAATATATTATCACAGTGAAAAGATTAGATCAACAAACAAGTAGTATCAATCAAATCCTAATTAAACAAAAACTCTAATATCAAAGTGTGATTTGAGATCATTGTGCAAGGACTCTTCTTCGTTGTTGTTTTTTATTATTTAATTTTTTTGACAGATGGGCTTCTTCAAATTGGGAGCATTGAGGTAAGCCTTTTGGTATTACATTATTATTATTATTATAATGAAATATTTATTATAACAACCAAGTAATTGAAGCCAAACAATGAATCTTGAAACGGTTTGCACAAAAAACGAAGAGTTTGAATTTTTTAAAAACACTTCATTTAAACCATTAAACATAAATCAAGGACGACGCCGTTTGTGACAAATAAAAATAGGGTTGTCTTCTTCATTCGTGAACCAGAGCCTCCATCAGCGACACACCTCTGCAACTCCTCCTCTACAACACAGTGTGTGCCTCAATCGTGTAACTTGCCATTTGCGATTTCAGGAGGCCTCAGATCGTCGCACTCAACGAGATGCGCCTTGATAACACCTTTTAAAACGCTAGAGAGCAAAGGGGCAAATCCAGCACATCCATGGCTTTTTCCGGCGAGGGGAGGTGCAACTGCACCTCCTTGCGCCTCTGTAGGTCCGCCATTGATTACATCCATAATAAAATGGGAAGCACATGAAATTAATCAATGCAAGTAAAGCTGGGTTTCATATTATTATTTTTATAGAAATCGAAACTCGGTGTCATCGAATTTGAATATTCCAAGTAACCAATTCAATGCTTCATGGAAGAATATTATAACTCTAGACATTAGAAGAGATTAGTATTAATATTCAGAGTTGCATATATAAGAAATCATATTCTGATAATAACAGGTCACATATGCACATGAAGATATTAGATGCGAAATGCTGATCGTACGATGAGAGTAGCTGATTGTACTATATGAGAGTGACACACAAGACATTTTCCTCCAATTCCAATAGATGCTTATCCACACGTTCCTTATTGGAGATCTAACTACCAACTTACTGTCGTCTTATTCACAACCCAAAATGCCCCTCTATTTGCCCTTAATCACCTACCAAACCTACCTATAACCACAAAATTCCCTAAGGCTATATTCGTGACAATTATGTTTGTCTAATCCAATTTAGATGAGAATGAGATGGTTTTATTTTAAAACTGGGATTAAGATAATATACAAGGCCCAACAACCAACTTTTAATTTTAAAAATTATTGGTTTACTTAAATTAGCAAAATAAAATATCTTTATATTTCCAGAGGGGCAGACAGGGCCAGGTAGGATCCGGTGGTGGATGACGACACCGAAGTGACTTCATGCGATGACGGCGAAACACATTTCGTTTTACAACAACCACGTGGAGGCTCATCCAGCCGTTGGTGGAAAGAAATACGTGAAACGCGCGGATTGTGTCGGGTTGTGTCTCTCATGGACCTTCACTTGTCTTTCCTTTGGATTGGAATCCGAAGGAAGGAGAAGGACCTTCTTTTGACAGATATAAAAAGATATATATCCCATTCATCACTTTGGAGCTAAAGCACACCACATAACTCTCCTCATCTCATAGCTAAACACACTTAGACACATTTAGACAGAGAGGGAGAGAGGGAGGGAGAGGGAGAGGGAGATTAATTAGTTCTTAATCAAAATTATTAACGTCTAATCATGGAGTTGTCTTGGCCGGAGAGTGTGCTATCAAATAGGGAAAGGGTGATGGAGGAGTTGATCCAAGGGCGTGAGCTTGCAAGTCAACTTTGTAGGGTTCTTGATGATCATAAGTCAACACTTGTTAGTGGTTGTGGTGGAGGAGATGTTGGGTCGGCTGAGGGTCTTGTTACTAAGATTTTGGGGTCATTTGCAAATACCATTTTTATCTTAAATGGGAAGGAGGCTGACGGGGAGATTGTTTCTGGTGATCAGATTCAAGGGAATAGTAGTGGTGGTGGGTCTGCAGATTCATCATCTTGGGATGCCAATCATGCTATTATTAAGTCTGAAGATTTTCATGAGGAGATCAGTTGTAAGAGTGCTTCAACCTTCAAGGATCGTAGGGGTTCTTACAAGAGAAGGTAAAATAATTATTATTTACTACACTTCAAGTGATTTCTTTTAATCTTTTTTGGCTGAGGATTCTCAATTTCAATTAAGGGTTTTGCTCTATGAAGGTCTATCCCACATAGGATCTCCCATGAGAAATTACACTAAAGAATTTTGTTTAATAACAAATGTTAATTTAATCACAACAATTTTTCTGAAATAATTATTTACATGCATGCTAATCACAACTGTTAATTTACTTACAACAATTGTTTAATTATGTTAATATTAATCTAACAGCTGTCGTGAATAATTTATTCATGACAGCTGTTAGATTCGATATACGCATAAAGTTTCTATTAAGACAAAATAAGGGAGAAGTGAGGACCATGCCACTTGCTTTTGATAGGTTCATATTCATTCTATTCTATGCCAAAAACTAACAAAATTAGGATATACTTTACTATTTCCCTCTTTTGAGTGACTTAAATACCCCTTAATCCTTTCTTAATTACCACCATATAGCATTATCAGTAATCAACAAACGAATCATTTCATCCACATGAGAATTTTTCCAAATGAATGAAGTTCTAAAACAAAAGAGTCACTTGTTAATCATTTGCAGGAAAACTTCACACTCTTGGACTAGAGACACTCCGGCTTTGACTGACGATGGTCATGCATGGAGGAAGTACGGACAAAAAGTCATCCACAATGCCAATCACCCAAGGTACACCTTAATTGGGGAATCAAATATAAATTAGAATATTCGACACAAATTAAAGTGACAATATTTGTTTTTCAAGAAATGAAGTTGACCAAGATCATGTTAAATGATGCAGGAACTACTTTAGGTGCACCCACAAATTCGATCAATCGTGCCAAGCAACCAAACACGTGCAACAAATTCTAGATGATCCACCAGTTTTTCGGACCACATATTATGGCAATCACACATGCAGAGACTACTTGAAAGCTTCTGAGTTGATCTTGGATTGCACAAGCCATACAGAGTCTTCAAGTTACATCAGATTTGGCGACAATAAGCAAGACCACCCCTTTTTCTCATCTTTCACATCAGTGAAGAAAGAGGTCGTCGTCAAGGAAGAGAAACCACAACCAAGTGATGAGCATTTGATGGCAAGCCACCACCACAACCGTTCATCATCCGGTGATTATAATGTGTCACCTCATCCGACGGCGTTCAAGTCGTCTTGTCCCCTTAGCGGGCTTTCGTCAACCATTGATCCATATGATTATGAGGGCGATGTGATGTCTGGTTTAATTGTGGGGCCTTATTACTTTGATGATGAAGTTTTGCAATATGAATTTTGAATTTTAATCTACTTTTAGGTGTCGGGTATTGGCAATTTAGCCTTTGTTATGTTGTGTATAATGGGGGTTGTGTAGAAATCAGGTCTTTGCCAATTCTGGTAAAAGAAAAACACATGTTCATCCTTCGTATCATTTAGTTTTTTTCTACTCTAAATATGAAATGCCTTCTTGCAACTACAAATTGGCCCCAAAGTCAAATTTAGCCAACAGCTACAAAAATCTTAAGATCAAACCATTTATATTTTTATCAAGCGAATTTTTTGTCCATCAACCCTACACGTATACTTTGCACAAATTTATTTCGTACGTTTTAGAAATCAATAGTAAGATGATAATAAGTTACATTTTTTCCTATTATCAACTTTCATTCATTCAAACATGGACTTTGCCAAGTTGGTTACAGTGAATGTGCTTCACATTCTGCAACCGAGTTTGAATTCCCAAAGATAGACTGAGACTCTCAATCCGATAATCTATAGTTAGGATTCACTTAACAAATCAAATATGCATTAGAGTTGCTCTATAAGCCAATAATAATTTGATTCAATAACTGAATATAAGATATGATTTGATTTGATTCAATAACTGAATATAAGATATGATTTGATTTTTATATGTTTCATATAAATATTATATATGCGTGTGAGAGTAATTTGAGTTCTATAAATGCATCAAGAATACACTTGAACTTTTTATTTGTAATGAAATATCAAAATTTGAAACAAAAAAAGAGATATATAAAATAAAAGAACGTCATTAACGTTAGTAGCGAGATTTTGATTCTCTTCTTCTAGGTCTTAAAATGAATCCGATAATAATCTCAAATTCGAATACGATTCGTTTATAGACCTACTTAACTTTCTCCCTTTCAATGGTAACTTTCATTATACCAAGATCTACCGTAACTTTCACTACACACAAATCTATCATAACGTCTATCCTAAAATTTGAATTTCAATCTCAAATATGTATAGGGTGTTTCTGGGAAGGAATAACCTATATCCTCATCACTCCAATAGACCTAACAACTAAAGCCTAAAGGTGAGTTCATTTTTAAATTCCTCTCATGACTAAAGTTTGCAGACACGGCATTTGGGTAATCTAGTGCATTGACCAACTTTTGGCATTATATCAACATCTTCTAATACCATAAGATCAAGCAGCCTAAAACTAATCGTCCCTTGTCGTTGACATGATTAAATTACTCTCCTGTAACTTCTATGACTTTTGGTACATCCCCTTCTTCTAATCACCAGAATCTTCCAGTGTGAACGTTCATGCTAATTAAGGTGACCAAAACTTTCAACAACAAACGTGGCTCACATTCTACTTTGCAAGTTGGTCCAATTTTCTAGTCCGTACGTGACAGAATCACAGCTGTTTTTTTTTTTTTTTGGCTTCAGATTAAGGTTCACGATACTTTGTTAATATCTCATAATGCTGCATTATTAATCATTGTAACGCATCATGACAACGTAATAAGTCAATCAAACGATTAGTCTAAAGAATTAAGTCTGGAATCTACAAGATATGAGAAATCCTAAAAACCCTAGAAAACAAAAGGAAATATAAGGAAATTAACGAAAGTTTCTATTAAAAAAAAATGCAAATTATTAAAATGCTCGTTTGGGCTGCTAAATGATCCCGAATGCCCAAAAAAACACATACATCATGACGAAGGTAGGTCATGGGCTCGAAATCGAAGTTCTAGACTTGCAACTTGCTGGTTTAATCTTTGCGCACGTGAACTTCCAACTCCTCTTCTATCTCCCCAGTTATATATTCTACTTTAAAAAAAAAGTAGTTGGAATTACTCTTACTGCAAAGTTAAATTCAAGGAAATTTTGACTTTCATTTCAGTGTGCTTTCTTCTTAATTTTTTTAGTTTACTATTGTTCATACTTGCATAATGGAAGCCAAATGATTTTTTTTTAATTAAAAAAAGTCCACAAATACAGACATATATAACTCAATGTCATATATTTGTATAAAAGATTTTGGTTGAATCGATTAGTCACCTATCAGTGGGTGTGTAAAGCAAGAAAACAACTTTGTTTGACGATTAAGGTGTGTAAGCAAGAATACTAGTTCCTCTTGCAGTCCCTAAATCAAGCGATTATATGGGAAACAAGACAATTAATTGCACAATCTTAATTCAGTTGACCTTCTTCTTTATCTCTCTACAGCTCCTTTTAGATTAATCTCTTTGATTAATTAATGTATAGCTAATAATCAATCAACTCTCTTAACTAACACACGTGTTGACTCCTTCTTCATGGGCGGCAAGACCTCGAGTGTGAACTTTCCTCTCTAAGCTAATTGCTAATTGCTAATTGCTGAGTTGCTGACTCTGAAACGCTTTCCTCCAACTCCAATCAAATCTGATGACAATTTTTATTTATTATTATTACGTACATGTACACAACAATTAGGCAATAAACTAGATTCATTAGGTTTCCTTTCCTTTTCAATAATTTCATTTGAATTCTTTTAGTTGAAGAGGAAAAATAAAACCGAAGTGGTGGAATGGAATCCACACCACACATATATACGCGGGTGACCCAAGACCACTCGCGGCTCGCCAATGGCCTGGGATCACGTTGCTTTGCTTTGCCCTTTCAGTTTTCAGGCGGAAAGTTGAACTATGAAGTGAATCAAATCTAGATCAACAGTACACGTGATTGCATTGCCTTGATCTCATAGATTGTTTAAACTTAACCACATCCACATGCATGCAGTAGAGGATAAAGCTAACTATTCGTCTTTTATTGCTTATCCTTTTCCCTAAACAGAACCTATATATTAATTACTTTATTGTTAAAGTTCACAAGAGTTATATCCTTTTTAATCTCGCTTAAGATCGATGTTATTAATTAGCCTAAGACCAGTAGGGTTGTATAGTACAACAAGCACTCGAGGTTGGTGCAGATCGGGGTTTGGCTAGTTTTCTATTAGGAATTTCGCGAGATTCATGCAAAATGAAATGCCAATTTGTTTTGGTTGCCAACATCATTCATACACAATTTTTGGACAACATTTCATTATAGTATGAAGTTTGAATTTTCCGCTCCGTTTGGATGGAAGGATTTAAAAGAAAGGATTTGGATTTGACAACAATGCTAAATTTGCTAAACAAAACAAAAACTATGTCAGATTAAATGCATTTGAAATAATTAGACATTTATTCCTTTCTTTCTTGTTTAATCTTGATATACATGAATTATAATAGTTTATAGCATGGACAATTTTCCGATACAATCTCTTCTAAATCCATTAATTTGAAATCCCTTCATTCAAATCTAGCATGGACCACGATTATCAGTCATAATAGAAATTTAGGTTATCTTTTTCTTTTCTTTTGCTTTGATAAACATAAAAGTTTTGTCTTCACTTGTATTATCACTAGCACATGAGATGATGAGACATTATGGGTTGGACACGATAAAACAAAGATGTAACTACCAACTTCTTGTCCTCTCATAATAACAAGCCAAAAATGCCCCGGACATTTATAACCTTTTATCACATGATCACATCTCAAAATCAGCCTTCCCAACCAAGGCTCAAATCAAAACATTAAACTTTGTCTTGATCAAATAGGGATGAAGATAATACTATTTTAAGGTCTGATATTTAGATGGCCTATCAACTTGCCATTTTATTGGTTATTCAAATTAGAAAAAAAATAACATTAAATTTTCAGAGGGCCAGGTAGGAAGGAGTGGATGACAACATCAGAATGACCAGAAGCGATGACGTCGCACGACAGCAACGTTAATAGAAGAGCGCGTGTAGAAGCATCGCGCCACATGTTGTATGACGTGGAGGCTCATCTAGCCGTTGGTGGGAAGAGGGGCCTGAATCTCGGGGTAGGGTTCTTTTTTGTCTTTGGATGGACCTTCATTGCTTCTTCCTTGCATTGCAATTTGAGAGGAGTGGCTCTTTTTGACGCCTATATAAAGCCTACAGCCCACCACAAAAACTCTCCTCCTTACATATAGCTAAAACACATTATTAAGGATTAATTAGTTGTTAATCAAAATTATTAAGGTCTAATCATGGAGTGGTCTTGGCCGGAGAGTGTGTTATCAAATGGGGAAAGGGTGAAGGAAGAGTTGATGCAAGGACGTGAGCTTGCAGGTCAACTTTGTAGGGTTTTTGATGATCACAAGTCAACACTTGTTAGTGGTTTTGGTGGTGGCGGTGGTTCGGCTGAGGATCTTGTTGATAAGATTTTGGGATCATTTGCAAATACCCTTTTGATCTTAAATGGAAATGAATCTGACGGGGAGATTGTTTCTGGTAATCAGATTCAAGGGATCAGTAGTGGCGGCGGCTCTGCAGATTCATCATCTTGGGATGCTAATCATACGGCGGCTGTTATTAAGTCTGAAGATTTTTATGAGGAGAGTTGTAAGAGTACTTCAACCTTCAAGGATCGTAGAGGTTCTTACAAGAGAAGGTAAATTTATACATCCATTTACGGAGCGATCATCATCAACTCGTTTTGTTAATTGGGTGGATTCTTCAATTCACGACTCTTTGATTGATGGTTTAATCTTAAATTTTCATATGCTCTATGTGGGATCTAATTCCTGGTAGGAGTTCATGTGAAATATATTCTACTGAAAAGTTTTGCTCATAACAATTATCCACACACACTTAAAATTAAATTTAGTAATTTTATTGTGATAAAATAAGACAGTTGTTAATTTGGTCTTCAATATTTAAAAAAATTAAAAAAATTGGTCACACCAATTGTTAGATTCACATAAATTCATAAAATTTCTATCGCGACAATGTAATTCACATGCGTGCTATATAATAAGTGTTAATTTACTCACAACAGCTGTTAGATTCGTATAGATGCATAAAATTTCCATTGAGACAAAATAAGGTAGGAGTTAGCTTTGGACCACCCCAGTTGCTTTGATAGGTTCATTCCATGCCATATAGTAATAAAATTAGGATATGCTTTACTCTTTCCCTCTAATGAGTGACTTAAATGTCCCTTACTCTTATCTTAATTATCACCATAGCATTATCAATAATCCATTCATTTCATTTTACTATTTAATTGAGTTCTAAACAAAAGAATTACTCTGTTAATTGCTTGCAGAAAGACTTCACACTCTTGGACTAGCGACACTCATGCTTTGACAGACGACGGTCATGGATGGAGAAAATACGGACAAAAACGCATCCTTAATTCCAAGCACTCAAGGTAACATGCATACGATTTGGTCTACTTATAGCTCTCATAATTCCATATGGAAATATATAAATTCGAGTCTTAATTGGACTCAAATTAATAAAGTAATAATTTTGGAATAATTGATGTTGATCATGGTCATGTTATACGATGCAGGAATTACTATAGGTGCACTCACAAGTTCGAACAATCTTGCAAAGCAACCAAACACGTGCAACAAATTCAAGATCATCCACCAATGTTTCGGACCACATATCATGGCAACCACACATGCAGAGACTACCTAAAAGCTTCTGAGTTGCTCTTGGATTGTACAAGTCCTAGAGAGTCTTCAAATTTCATCAAATTTGGCGATACCAAACAAGATCACCCCTTTTTCTCATTCTTTACATCAGTTAAAAAAGAAGAATTGGTCTTCAAGGAAGAATCGATCATTAAGGACGAGATACCACCAACAAGTGATGATCGTGTGATGACAAGCCACGACAACTATTCATGGTTGTGTGATTATCTTGTGTCACCTGATCTGACGACGTTCGAGTCCTCTGGGCCCCCAAGCGGGGTCTCATCAACCCTCCATGAGTTTGATCATGAGGATGTGATTTCTAGGTTAATGATGGGGTCTTTTGACTTGGATGAATTATTGCAATATATCTGAATTTTGATGCTGAAGTGTTTGCAATATATTTGTTCCTTGGAATAAGTTTGATGTAGGAATAATCGCTGGTTCAACTTCTGTTTGTAAACATTTATTCATCCAAAAATAGGAAGCAACCTTTTTGCTTCATTTTTTGCCAATTATGTAAGCTTGCACTTGAAGTATATCCATGATGTTTCTTAATCAAATATCTTTCTAAAATATAACTTACTTAAATCCCTTTTAATTAAGTTATATTTGAAGTGTAATCCAATTAAATTTCAATTTCATTTACTTATTTTA
This sequence comes from Prunus dulcis, assembly GCF_902201215.1. Taxonomy (NCBI): domain Eukaryota; kingdom Viridiplantae; phylum Streptophyta; class Magnoliopsida; order Rosales; family Rosaceae; genus Prunus; species Prunus dulcis. The sequence continues at coordinate 25,790,486 of NC_047655.1, read as the reverse complement.
GTTATTCCAATCAAGTTCTTCAATTTTTATAATTGAATTATTATGATCCACACATATATTTATCATTTGACCACTTAATTGAGTTATTGAAATTTTAATACTTTCTTGAAGTACCGTATTTATTAATTTTGTAGGACACAATTGGATGTCAAAACGGTTTCCGATTTGTCTAATTTTTTGTAAGAATGATCTATGAATGTTGACTTAAAAATAGACTGTTTGGATCGTTGAAATTTTTTTTGTAGGGGACCATAAAAAGGTGTCTCTCAAATAAAATTATTTGAGAGATCCCTCAATAAAAAGGGACTATATATATACAATAAGTTGTAATTTTTTATTTATTACAAAAGTGTAATGATTTGAAATGCAATATGATTTAACAAATCACTAAAATCACCTGCTTCTGATTAGATTTAATCAAAAGCAAGTAGAGAGTCTTATTCCTTATTAAGTTATGGCAAATAAACATATATGTTTAATCCATCGAAAATAAATTTGTATTGTATCTCATTTCTGCATAAAATGTCTCATATGAGTTAAAAATATGTCAAAATCAAAATATGTAATTAAATAATATTGTAGCCAACCCATGATTGTGGTGATTAAAGCTAATACATTTTATATTGTTGTAGGTCCAAAAGAGACAGACAGTGCACGGAAAAGATTTGCTTTAACAGTCTGTACATCAAGTGTGGTTTAATTTGCCTTGGAAATCAAATCCTCCCTCAACCCACTAGGTTTAGGAATGTGTCTTCGCTATGAGACACAGAACAAAACGATGTTAAGTTAGGGAAAATATTATATTTTATACACCATAGTTTTGGGGAGTTTCATAATGAACGAGCAAATTACAAAAGTAAAAGTATTTGAACTATACATGATACATTTTACTTGAGCAACAATGTACGCCTTTTAAGAAACTAGGCCCTCCTATACTCATAGACAGAAAATCAAGGATCTATATAGATATTGTCGTGAAATCTTAATACTATGATATAAATCTGACAGTAGAATATTATCATCGAAACGACACCAATAATCTCTTTTCATCGTATATACCTTTTCATTTTATGACTTGGTTCTATATGGTATATATATATATATGTATCCTCTTTTTTTATTTTCTTTGTTGTTGAGTTATTGTCAAACAAAAGAAGATCTTCAGCAAATCGGAAGTTACCATCAACCAGTGAATCGAATCTAATGCTTGGAGAGTTCCACTATGAATGTGAATGTACGAACAGTCAACACCGAACAAGACCAGATATTCACATAAATATATCCTAAATTCCTAATTGGCTGGTCAACCCTCGTGCCACTGAAAGTAGACCACAGTGGACCCCTTTCTTTATCTCTTTATCTCCATACAAAGGTTATAGCCTTTCAAGTTTTGGATTAGAAATTTTGATTAGGCATGTGTGAAAGTGACGGGAATGGCTTTGGTTCATTTGATTTGGTCCGGCCGGATGAGTCAAGTTTGCTCAACAAGTTAAGTTTACTTTTTCTTTTTTATAATCTTCGCTAGAAAACTAAACATAGAATTAAAAGAGAGATATTCTTTAGGTCTCCAAATGATTTGTACCACAATAAAACTTTGTTGGCTTATCCTTAACCTACACTTCCAATAAGATGTGAACTAATAATTGTTCAAATTCTATAACACAACTCAAATCTACTACAAATCATTGTGGATTATATGTAATTATAATCAAGAGGTAGAGTTTAGGTTACTTTTTTTTTTTTTTGGGAGTCAAATATAAATTTCATTAAGGGCCAGAGGCACAGTTTATGTTATTGGATTATGTTTATATTGAACATGAATCGAGATAAATTATTTTCGCAATTTAAAGTCGGAAAAGGTATAGTGAGGGGGTATGACGGTGAGGCGTATCCAATCCAATGATTAAACTTCAACATAGTTGGATTAGATTGAACCCCTCACCTATACCTCCTCATTATAGTAGCTCTTGTATAAAGTTGTTGACAAACCTCAAACCCTAAAAAAGACCCAATTCTTCTTTTTAATTTCTCAGTGGGGCAAAGTGTTGAAACTTTGAATGTTTTGCATCTGAAACGAGTTAAATTTCAACCATAGAAAGGAAAAAATAAGATAAAATATGACTTTAAATTTTGTATATCTTATTGGATGTCCCATTGGCACAACAACTTGAGATTTTTTTAAATAAAATTGTTGGTTCCCCAAAATTAGCAAAATAAATAAATAAACAATAAAATGTCCAGAAGGTCAGTATATATACCAGGCAGCAACGAGTCGATGACGACACAACAGTGACCTCAGGCATGCCATGAGACAATATGTTGTATGACGTGGATGGCCATCCGTCCGTTCATCCAAGGAGAGACATCAATCGCGCTGATTGTGTCTTTTTGACGCATATAAAAATGGTCTCCCGATCCATCACCAAAATTTATCAGAAATTTGTGATATCGACCAAAACTTAAAAATAGAAATAAATAAACAAAAACAAAAACAAAACCTGGAGTAGTGGTCTTTGGCCGGAGGGAGTGTCATCAAATCGGCAAAGTGAGATGGAGGAGCTGATCCAGGGTCGTGAAGTTGCCAGTGGTCAACTTGGTAGGGTAATTAATCTTCATAATAATAGGTCACTTACTGTTAATGGTGATCATAATCATGATTTGGGATCGGGCAATGGTGAAGGTTTTGTTAATAAGATATTGGGGTCATTTTCGAATACCCTTTTCATCTCAAATGGGAAGGAGATGAAGGAGTTTCATCATCATGATCAGATTATTCAAGTGAATACTAGTGGTGGTGGTGGTGGTGGTGGTGGTGGTGGTGCTGCAGGTGCAGGTGCAGGTGCATCATCTTGGGATGTTGATCATCTGCTTGATCATGCTATTAAGTGTGAAGCTTCTAATGAGGAGACTTGTAAGAGTGCTTCGACCTCCTCCACGGATCGCAGAGGCTCTTACAAGAAAAGGTATATAATCAATTAATTACATTCACTATACTATTGATATATGTAACTATTTCATTACCATAATTTACATAGATTCATCAACTCACGGTAATTATATGAGCAAATAGATCTCACTGCAAGATTATACTTTTTGTTTTTGTTTTTGTTTCTAATTAGAGGTAATTTCTTTCGTGCATGATTGATTGATTGTTCAATGTCAAAAGTATTCAATGTATATGTCTTAATGAGGTACATGATTCAGTTAATTAATGCGTGAAACGATCTTTTTTCTTCAAGAGTGCTTCAGATTGGGGTCAAGCAAGTAAACTATCTTTGTTGGAGAACTTTTTTTGTTACATGAAAACTATCTTTGTAGCTGTTCTTTGGGGTCTTCCCCCAATTTCATTCTTTTCAAAAAGATACTTTCCTTTTTCCTTCTATCATTTTTCAATTTTATTACTTCATTTCATCAATTTGGCGTAAATTAATGATCAATGAATAATCAATCCAGTTCTAAACCAAGACTTGGAAGTTGTAAATTACTTGCAGGAAGACTTGTCACTCTTGGATTAAAGACTCTCCTGCTTTGACTGAAGATGGTCAAGCATGGAGGAAGTACGGACAAAAACTCATCCTTAATGCCAAGCACCCAAGGTACGTGTACATACATACAATTTCTCTACAACTTATAGGTGTTGGCAAGAATATTTTTGTATATTGTAATTATGATTTCTTTTCTATTGTAATTGTTTTAGGGTTTACCACTTCGTACATTTTCATAAATATATCTACATGTTGTACATACCAGAAAATTATCATATACTTTATTTACTTATATTGCAACCTTGGTTAATATCTCAATTAATTGGATATGTTGTGAGCATGCAATGCAGGAACTACTTTAGGTGCACCCACAAATTCGATCAAGCATGCCAAGCAACCAAGCACGTACAACAAGTTGAAGATGATCCACCATTGTTTCGTACCACATATTATGGCAATCACACATGCAGAGACTACTTGAAAGCTTATTCTGAGCTGGTCTTGGATTGTACAAGCCCTAGAGAGTCTTCAAAGTTCATCAGATTTGACGACACCAACCTCTCAAGCAAACAAGAGCACCCCTTTTTCTCGTCTTTTAAATCGCTAAAACGAGAAGAATGTTTCAAGGAAGAGACGACACCAAGTGATTATATGACAACCCAGCACCACAACCAATTAGCATTGAGTGATTATCTTGTATCGCCTCCCGATCTTCCGGCATTCGCGTCCCCTGGGCTCATGAGCGGGTTTGCATCAGCCAATACTGCTCAGCTTGACGAGGATGCGATTTATAGGAAAATGGTGGGGTTTAATTATGATGACTTTGCATTTGATGAGTTTCTGCAATATGAGTTGAGGTAGATGATCAGTACGTACGTACTTGCAAGAGTTTGATGAAAGAAAAAGTCGCATGTTCTGATTTGAAGAGAATGATCTATAGTTGCTTTATTAGTGTAGAAAAATCATGTAAACACTTTATTAATCCAAAAATAGGAAGCAACCATTGTGTGCCTTTTTTTTGTTTTGTTTTAATTACATTGCTTACATGATATTTCTTAATCAAAATCAATTTTCTCTACATGTATATGTATATACTTATGTAGATCTCTAGAAATAAGCTAGCTAATTCGAAGTAGTTGACATGATAATATATGACTGCTATATAGCTAGGTTTTAAAAATAAAAAATAAAATTGAGGGACAAATAACCGAAATATATAACAAATCAACAAATGTTTTTCAGTCATAATTAAGAAATTTGTATTGTATCGCCATATCCGTATGTGCTATATGTAGTACTACTTATGGCAAAGAAACCTTTGGACCCTGAAGAAAGACCAGATATATTCACAAATCCTTTAACTAAATCTCTGCAAAAGTTTGATGTAGAAAAATCGTGTGTTGTGATTTCTGAAGAGAATTTATATGTATATTTGATCAAGAGAAGCCCACCCTCAAATTAATAAGCAGCAATAATCATATCTAAGATTAGAACGTTGCTATGATGGTGATCCCTTTTCTTCCAGTCCAAGTTAATGTTCCACACATATAAGTTAATTAAACGTTGTGGCTTTTCTAATTTTGTTGTCATTAATGAGAAAGTGATTGGCAACTTGGTTTGATTTGAATCATTTAGTCTGCTAGAACAAAAGGAGACCCAAAAAATATCTTTAGGTCTTCAAATAAATGTATCATAATGAACTTTTTTTCGGCTTATCCTATGTTTAAAACTACTAGGATAAGGGGCAGTTTTTGAATTTTCCCTCGTGGGACAAAATTTTATATTATGTATCAAAATTAATTCACTAAAGAAAATTTTACAAGTCATGATTATCTAGAACGTATGAAAATTTTTATTTATTTATTTAAGATCTAGAACGAGAATATTTTATTTGAACATTAATTTATCAGTTTCCTTTGTAAGGGATGATCCAGAAATTTTACGAGTCCTAACTAATTTATTTTATAATATAACATATTCGCAGCTGAAAGTATGACGTTAATCGAATATATTTCATTACAAAAGACTTGTCCTAGTAGCTGTTGAACGCAAATGGTAGTGCACAAGACAAAGTTCAGTAACGAAATGATGTTGATAAGAACAACAAGCGGCCCAAGGCTCAAAAATGAAGTTTCAGTTGGGCTATGGCATTGGTCTACTAAAAAAAGGCCCATTGATGTCATTCCTCTTCTTCTCTTTTTCCTTTTTTCTTGTTGATAAGATGATGTCATTCTTCTTTGATTTCTGAATGCATGGATAAAGGCTATAAAGCAAAGTGTTGAAAGCCTATACTCAATTATAAGGTCCTACTTCCATGGATGCAATCATGCAATGAATCAGAAGATAGTAATTTTATTATGGCCTATGAGCACCAGGAAACACCAAAGTCTCAAATATTTGCAGCATAACATAAAAATCAAAATCACTACAAAAAACATATGTGTATATATTTTCTCTTCAGTCTTCAACTGAGGTTTTGCTTGTTGCCTTTTGACAACTTCCCAACAAAATCAAGCCCATAAAGCCCCCAAACCAGAGCAAGAGATGACAACCAAACTGGGACAGGACCAAGCATCCACAGCAGCATGAGAAAAGTGATGCAGAGCATTCTGCTGCTCACAAAAGCCAGAATGAAGCCTTTCTCAAATATGGTTCTTATGTTTCCAGAAGATGTGAACTCATGATCACCAGATGCATTTATCAAGAAATTGGCATCAATCAAAAACCCAATTGCCATGGAGCTGCACAAGAAGCTCACTGCCAAGGACAATGCTGCTGAGCCATATTTCAGAGCAAAAATCATTGTAGATTGTGACCCAAAAAATGCATGGCTGAAGAGGTGGGTTGCGCTATAGCTGTTGTTTATGAAAGCTGCCAATGAGACTTCAATGAGAATTGCTATGGAGGCTGTGAGTGTTGTGCCCATCAGAGTGTTTCTCAAGCTTTGGACTGCCAGCATGCCTTTCTTGTCATCTCCCTGCATAGCCAACATCATCGTATAAATTAGCAAAAATAAGTGATCTAAGATACAATTAATAAAATAATGGTGTTTAGAGGGTTGATTAGATGGATATGGTTGGGCTTAATTACCCCATTTAGCTCTTGAAACCATGCTCTCCTTTTCAGCATGTTGATCCCAATTGTGGTGTGAGAGGGTTTGTTCTTGAAGTTGTGCCAGAGATAGGCATGGTAGCCTACTGTGACAAAGAGGCTGAAGGGGACCAAAATAGTGTCTAGATAAACAACCACTCCCATCTCAAGTTCTTTGAAGATTTAATTCCTAGATAACCAGAGATGGATTTGTAGCCAAAGCAATCCTATATATTGTGACTGATGAGAGAGCCCAAATGAGTCAAGGAGGAGCAAACGGTAGTGGAAATTTCGTCACCAGCAAATGCCTTTTGTGAATGTGTCGTAATTGGCAGGCAGAGTTGTGGAATGTGTATAATGGACATTAAAGTTTTGGTGTGGGGTTGGAGGAATATGCAAAAGACTAAGCATTGGTTCTAGTGGCCAGTCCACAAATGTTTTAAATGGATTAATTTTGTCATGGAAATTGTATAAGGGAAAGCAACGATTGCGTTATAAAGTTTGATTCGATTTTTAAACTCGGAATGTTTTTTCAGCCACATGAAGGCCATGGTTGTGTAACTTGTGTTGTGTGCCTACTTCTAATTGGGTGCTTTTGTATGGCTACTGCAAAAGAATTGCTTTAGTTAGAAGTTAGAACCTAACAAAATCAATTGGGCGCACTAAAATTACTGCACAAGGATTCTGGACCACCTATTTACTGTGAGCTTTCTTACTAGCATCGGTTAAGAGAATAATATGTATTTAGTTGTATAATCACGTGATGAGAGAAATAAGAACATTAATTATATACAACTGGTGACGATTATATATAATCATGTGATGAGTGAGAGGGATATGAACATAATTATATAAAACTAGTGAAGGTTATATATAATCACCTGATGAGTTAACTTAGACTTCGACTATAATTATAAAAATATACATGCATCTGCATTGCTTTCTTAACTTGTTCCTCAACTGAGACTTTGCCTATTGCTTTTGTTGAATTTCCCAACAAAATCAAGCTCAGAGAGCCACCAAACCAAGGCCAGGGACGACAATGCCACAGGCACTGGACCAAACAACCACAACATAAGGGGAAATGAGATACAGAGCAACCTGTGGCCTATGAGAGCCAACATGTATCCTCTTTCAAATAGTGTTTGTGTAATTCCAGAAGATGAGAACTCAGCAGAGGCGTTGATGAGAAAAATGGTATCAATGAAGAACACGGTGGCCATAGAGCTGCATAATGAACTAAACAGCAAGATAACTGAGGCAAAGCCATACTTGAGAGCAAACATTCTTCCAGACTGTGAACCGAAAAGGGGGCTTTCGATTAAGAGGTGGCTTGCATTGTAGGCATTGTTGGTCAGAGCAGCCAAGGCCAAGCTAAAGGCAATTGCTATTGAAGCTGTGAATATTGCCACCATTTGAGTGTTTCTCAAGCTTTGGACTGCCAGCATAGCCTTCAAACCATCACTCTGCAAATCATTTAATTTAATTAAGACTAGAAACCTCAAATTGAGGCTCTTTTTCAAAAATCATGAAGAGGGTTTTGGACTTACCTCCTTAATTTCTAGAAACCATGTTCTTCTTCTGATTGAGTCAATTTCAATGGTTGTATGAGATGGCTTGGTCTTGAAGGTATGCCATAAATATGTATGGTAACTTATTAGAAGGAAGAGGCTCAAGGTGACCAATATGGTGTCTAAATAAACAAGCACTTCCATATCCTCTTCAGCAGATTAGAGGCATGCCTGTGAAGTGGAAGAGAGTATGAATAATGTTTTGAAGGTGGCAAAATCTGTTTGTGAAAGATGGTTCAGAACAGCTGGTATTATGTATGATGGACATTGTAAATTTTTGTGGCTGGGGTTTGAGTAATCCACAAAACGCCTAATAATTTATATGGGCATGCTGTTGTAAGTTGACCTAATTAAACTCTACTGATTTGCCAAGCTAAAGTACATGGCTAGATGTCCACTATAGATATAGTTTAAGAAGTTAAGTAGGTCAAGACCAAAAACAAATGCTCTAAATGAGTAGAAAATGATTTTCAAATTGAAATGCTGTGGAACAGAAAAAGTTATTCATATTCCGATTTTTAATTATATTTTTCTCATTTGATTCAAATGATTTGAATGTGTCGTCTAAAAATATTAAGTCTGAAAGTGTGATTGTGCGGGCTATGTTGAGGGACTACGTTGAGGGGTTCAACCAACCTTACAACAATTACGCTACAATTGATCGAATGACTATTAAAAACCCCCCTTTGATACAATTTTTTTATTATAAATAAAGACTATTAAAAACCCCCTCTTTATAATCTCTGATTTTAGTCTTTCTGAACAAAAACATGCCTCTCGGTCTAGTACCATAATGCTTGATTATTATTATTATTATTATTATTTTGTTTCAAAAGTTTGACAACAAAAAGCCCAATACGTACAAAGTTGATAAAGGCATGAGAACCCAAACGCAAAAACCATCCCAAGAGAAAGCCATTTAGACTGAGCGAAAGTCAGTACCGCAACCAGTAAGGTGCGGTGTCGTTTTTAGTTGGTTGCCTGTTTCTTGCTCACTTTAGAATTGCTCACTTTATCGTCTCAAAAACTAGTGCGCTGATAGTTTTAGAGGAAGAGGGGAGGTGAGAGAAATGGAACAGAGATTGTTGTGGTGTGAAAAGGGCTCGGTTTTAGGGTTCATATTTGGGGTTATTTTTATTATATGCAACGAATGCATCGTACAGTGTAATGCTTCAATCCACGAGTACAGAAATGAAGCTTTCAGTCCTCAGTCAAACGCCTTCTTCTTCCATGGCGGCAGCGAGGGCCTCTACGCTTCTAAGGTCCATGGTTCTGCTGATTCTTCGTCCACAGACAATCATCACCTCAAGGGCAAGTCCTTCATCAGGTCACTAATTTCTATTACTTCCTTTTATCCTTTCTGTATTGCAAATTTTGTTACTTTATATGCTACCTGGTAGTTCTAGAATCATAGATACCAATTTCTTTAAGATAGTGAATTTTGTGCAGTTAGTTAGTTTGTACATGTAAGAATTATTTGGTAAATTGAGATTTTTAATCACCTGGGTTATAATCATGGTTGTGCACTTGATTTTAAAAAAATTATATCATGATTTCCTGCTATGGATTTGGCTCCATAGACGATGTCGCGCTCACTAATGGAATTTCAGGTTTGAGAGTGTCACTTTTGTGAGGACTAAAGAGTCTGCCAATAAGCAAAGTGAAATGCAGCAGAATACTGGTTTGGTGGAAGCTATCATTCTTGAAGTGAAGGACAGGGTTCGGATTGGAGCTTCTTTCGTCCAATCCGAAAAGATATGCTGCACCAGGAATCTTTCGAATTCTGGATACTGCACGGTGGGAGAGGTTGTTATCCACAAAAATCCAGACAACCCTGACTGGCCTGTGCGCATCAAAACCTTTTTTAATGGAAAGGATGAAGAGGCCACAATGGATACTAAGTCAATTAATATCAATAGTTCCGGAATGTACTACCTTTATTTTATGTTCTGTGATCCGCAACTCAAGGGCACATTGATTAAAGGAAGGACCGATTGGAGAAACCCAGATGGTTATTTGCCTGGGAAGATGGCTCCTTTGATGACATTATATGGCTTTATGTCTTTAGCTTACCTTGTGCTTGGCCTAGCCTGGTTTCTGAGGTTTGTTCAGTTTTGGAAGGATATTATACAATTGCACTACCATATTACAGCAGTGATTGCTCTTGGAATGTGTGAAATGGCTGTGTGGTACTTTGAGTATGCCAATTTTAATTCAACTGGAATCAGACCTATGGGCATTACATTATGGGCTGTAACCTTTAGCGCTGTCAAGAAGACTCTTTCTCGCCTTCTTCTTTTGGTAGTTTCCATGGGCTTTGGCGTTGTGAAGCCTACACTGGGTGGTATAACACCAAAAGTATTTCTTCTTGGTCTGGTATATTTCGTGGCATCAGAAGCACTTGAGCTTGTTGAACATTTGGGGAACATTAATGATTTTTCTGGAAAAACAAAGTTGGTTTTGGTTCTACCTGTTGCCTTCTTAGATTCATGGTTTATTCTATGGATTTTCTCATCGTTATCAAAAACTTTAGAGAAACTTCAGGTAATCTTTTGTTTTTTTTTTTTTTTTTTCACTCTCTCTATTTGCCTTCTGTTATACCTTCATCATATGAATGCTTTAATATAGTATCTTCTGTTTCATGTAAGATTGTTCATCCCATTAATATCTTTCTGTAATTTACTTATATCTATAGTGTGTGTGTGTTTGTTGGGGGAGGGGGGGTTGGGAGGGTGGGGGGCATATGATGTTACATTAATGACCAACTCTTGACCTTCTTCCTCTTGTTTCTTTTGCATGCAGATCAGGAGAAACATGGCTAAATTGGAACTATACCGAAAATTTACCAACTATCTCGCAATTTTTGTGCTTCTCTCGGTTGCTTGGATTGGCTTTGAGGTATTACTCAGTGCAAAGTTGTATATTGTGAATTAACAATTCCATGGGGTACAATGAACTATACTGGATTATGTGGTGTCTTTGTTCGTATTCTTATCTCCAGTAAAACTACTAATTGAATCCCCCCTGGATATTGTTGACTCAGCTATATTTCAATGCAACGGATCCTCTGAGTGAGTATTGGCAAATTGCTTGGATTATTCCTGCATTCTGGACTCTGCTTGCATATGCTCTCTTGGCGGTGATATGTATCCTTTGGGCTCCTTCACGTAACCCAACTAGGTATTTTGTTTGACATTGCTTGTTAACAGGTTCATGGTGTCTTGTATCATAACAGTCATATCTGCATGTAGTTATAAATATAAAAAAATCTATATAGATTTCCTTAACGCATGTTTCCATTGTTGGCCTTGACTGGCATAAAATTTATGTTATAGAAGACCTTTTGTTTCCATTGAGTGTTATTTATCGTAAGCATAAAAGGGTATGCTATTCTTGTTGAAATTTTGTGGAAATTCAATCGCATGTGTAACCAAAATCCTTTCTTGGACCTGCATTTCTTTCTCTGCTTTCTGATGATTTTTTTTCATCCGTTACACCTTTTTGGTGATTTGAATCTAAAATTCAAATGACATTATGAATTTGGTATTTTTTGTATTTCCTTCGCAAAAGTTGATAACATTCATTAATGTTCCTATTTTGGTCCGGGACATGTAGATATGCATACTTGGAGGAAGCAGGAGACGATTTTGACGAGGAGGGCATCTCGTTAACAAGTGGTGCTTTGAAGGTGAGTGGAGATGTGACGGTCATGCGAGAATATGACAATGTGCTTGCCGAAGATCTGGAGGAGGATAAGCGAGAATAGATCTTTGCTGGCCCTGTATTTTTACCTTGATGAAGCTTCAGTTTCATCATATCCAGCAGTTCTGTAAATCTTGAGACAGAATCTATGTTGTATTGTATGCAGAGAGAATAGGTGAATGACTAGTTATGGTAGAAAAGTATGTGAAGAGAGAGATACAAATTTTAGAGCTGTACCATAAATGTATGATCACTTTCAGTTGAGTCAAGAGAACAAAGATAATCTAATTCATGATGAGCCATTTCCATTCTCTGAATCTCTGCTTTGGATATATGTCTACTGCTCTCGAATCTTCTCTGGTGACAATTATTTCACCTATATCTCTGTAGGTTGTCACTTTCTTAAAAATGAAGTTTTAAAATAAAAAAAAAAAGAAAAAAAGTACATAATTTGTGGCTGCTGGGATTCGAGCCCAGGTCTCCACGGCCACAACGTGGAATTCTTACCACTAAACTACAGCCACATCTTGTTGTCTACTTGTTCGATGGAAATAATAATATACATAACATAACAAAAAAGTAACAAGTGCACCAAATTGTGTGTGATTGGGCTTGTCCTTCAAGATCCACAAACAATAACTTGTTGGTGTCAACCACTTGGGCCAGAATATATTGTCCACCAGCTCACTTCACAGAATCGTCTTGGTTTCTTTCGATGTTAGTTGTTCTTTTTTTTTTTGGTTTTCCCGAATTCGATGTTAGTTGTTCATTTCTCGTATATTAGATTCTTATACGTCACATTGAGAATTGAACTTTCCCAATTACCAGTTTCTTTCTAGACTAGTCAAGTTCTTTTCAGTTTCACAAATAAATTCATAGGTGCAGAAAAGGAAAGCCCTGGCAGCTTTGGCTTCAACAATTTGCTCTTTCATAAATTTCATATATATTCAGGTGCCTTCAGAACTACAAGCTCTTTCTTTGATGTTCCACCGATGAACCCAATTTCTCATTGTTTATGTTTCAAATGCCATTTTCAAGAAAAGGGGTCTTCCAGAAGTGGATTTTAATTGTTGGGTTTCTTTTGGTTTTGTCTAATAGTTGAAGGAAAGAACATGGGTCGTCCTCACCACCATCACCATGGAGATGGAGACAGCCCTTATGATGATCCATTGTTATCGTGTTGTTGCTGCCCCTGTTATTTAGTCTCTTCAACTTTCAGAAGAATCGGGAGATGCATCTTTGCGGCTTGTTTCCCTCTTCTGCAGTGTTTTGGATTGGATAACTGCCGTCACCACCACGTACATCTTCACTGAGAGCATCAATTTATGTCTAAGTATTCTCCTGCCTTTTGTTCTACTTGTGTTGGCTCAATTTAGATCCTCAATTGAATTGAAGGGACTTGTTTTACAGTCAAACTCTAGCTATAGCTCTCTCAATTGATGACAAGAAGAACTCATTAGAGCTGAAAGTATGCCAAATGGAATTGTGCATTGTTTATCTCAGCCATCATACCCAAGTCACATTAGTTGATTTAATTATGTTTGATCGATTTACACTTTTTGTTTGTTAACAAATAAATGACCATTGGGTTTGAAATAAATCAAAATTTTAATAATGGAAGTGGGTTTGGTGCCTTTACATTGCCTTCAAAAAGTATGGCGGCATGTCCACGGTGCAAGAAATATGCAAAAAGCTTGGTTATTTGCCACACAACATCTAATAATAATATCATAAATACTTTATAAAAATAAAAATTCTACTGACTTTTAACAGTTTGGGTTATATAAGGTGTGGCCTTTTACGGTGAGTAATTTATGTTGCTACATTTCCAATCATATTATAACTTCTTTTTTTGCCTTTCTTTGCCAGTGCCAATAATTCTAGCTTTTGTCATGAGGCCCATGAATTGCTTTAAATTGCGTGGGATGGGACCGCCGCCAGTTAAAGCCTCCAGGCGTGATCTTGTATGATTCTTTACCACAGAGATGCCTCATCCAGCAGCCAACCACGTGTTTCTCTTCATCAAATTATCCAAGAGTAGCATGCAACAAAATAATACGATTAACTCTTAATTAAAGCATCAAATTAAACATATATTATCTCTACTAATGTGATCTAAATTGAAATGACATTAGTTGATTTTTCTGACAAAGCGATGTTCTACGCATCTCTAATGTATGAGGAGAGAAATTGAAATCCGACGCAAAACGGCATATACACTAACTTAACAAACTTGCCTAATCAACACTTAGGAATGTAATTAGTTTCTTGATTACCTACAAATTAGGATATGAGTGGAAGTGAGAGAGTAAAGTGTTTATAGGCAAAAAGAAACACGTGGATTGCATGCAAAGTATAATGTTACATCGTTCGCAGCTCAAACGTGGATCCTTCTTTTTGATCCAATAGCTTCAAGACAACGCAATGGAAAAAGAAAACCAAATGAATAGTCTAGAATAAGGTTCCCGTCAAAATCAAACAGTGGAAAAATTGGAAATTTCGTTGTTTTCTGGTAAGTTACGGAATAGAAATCAGAATTGTAGTTGGAGTGGTAATTTGGTTTATTTTAACAATTTAAAACATTTTCCACTTTAGATACTTTTCTTCTCTAAATCTAAACACACGCTAGAAGAAAATTACCTCTTTGACCTTTCTACGCTTCCACGAAATTTAGTTACAGACCCAGAAAACTTGCAGTGCGAAATAACTAGTTCCTCTTCTTAATTATCAAATTTTGCGATCTGGGTTTTAAGAAAGACGAGATTTTGTTGGGGAAAACCTGTTCCTTGTAACATTGGGTTTGATCTGGTTCTGTCTCTTTGGAGCAATAAATTGGAGACTCAGTGTCAGTGTCTAAGATGAAGGAAAAGCTGGGATTTTTAGTTGGGGTTTGGTTTCTTCTTTGTGGGGTTTGCGTGGGGAGGTTCGTGGTGGAGAAGAACAGCTTGAAAGTGACTTCTCCGAGCTCGTTGAAAAGTGTATATGAATGTGCCATTGGGAACTTTGGGGTTCCTCAATATGGAGGAACCTTGGTCGGGACTGTGTATTACCCGAAAGCCAATCAAAAGGCATGCAAGGGCTTTGATGATTTCGATGTCTCATTCAAATCGAAGCCTGGCGGTCTACCAACCTTTCTTCTTGTCGATCGAGGAGGTTAGCCTTTTCATTTTCGCATTTTTTAGCTTCCAATACTCATGGATTGTGACTTACTCGGAATGAACTTTAGAGGTGGTTTGTATAGATATCAGTTTGTGGTAATTGCTTGTTATCGGTCTGCAAATTTGTGTAGTAATAATTATGGGGTGTTATAGAATGCAATTGATTTGTTTCTGGTTTATAAATGAAAGCTGACGATTAGTTTGGTGTTTTTTTATTTCTTTTCTTCTGGTTGCTATCTAATCTTGTTGTCATGAATATCGTAAAAATTTATTACTTGGCTGCTGAACCTTACTTGCTAATGTCCAGGCCCCAGTCACTGATACTTGTTGTGAAAAGTTTTTAAAATGCTTGGTTTAGGTATGATAACTGAATATGTTGAGTCCTGTTTGTTGGTTAGTCCTTAGGTATTCATATTTCAAGACCTTAACCTCCTTCTGATATGTTAAATGTTTATACATGTGTAAGATATTTGGGACTATTTTCATGCCCCATATGAAACATTGTTTGCCTTGCTACCAGTCCATGCTGCTTTTGATTGAGACTCTGTGTGTGTCCCTTCACTGGTGTGTTCTGATTTATGACTAATCGACTGTGATGTCCTGGCAGATTGTTTCTTCACACTGAAGGCATGGAATGCACAGAAAGGTGGAGCAGCCGCAATTCTCGTTGCAGATAACAGAAATGAACCATTGATTACCATGGACACTCCTGAAGAAGAAAATGCGGATGCTGATTATCTGCAAAAGATCACAATTCCCTCAGCCCTTATTAGCAAATCTTTGGGAGATAGCATAAAAAAATCTCTGTCTAGTGGGGAGATGGTCAACATAAACCTAGACTGGACAGAGGCTCTTCCACATCCTGATGAACGTGTTGAGTATGAGTTCTGGACGAATAGCAATGATGAGTGTGGGCCAAAGTGTGACAGCCAGATTGAGTTTGTGAAGAACTTTAAAGGAGCAGCTCAGGTACTTGAGCGGAAGGGTTACACTCAGTTTACTCCCCACTATATAACTTGGTACTGCCCAGAAGCTTTTGTTTTGAGCAAACAGTGCAAGTCTCAGTGTATCAATCATGGGAGGTACTGTGCTCCAGATCCTGAGCAAGATTTCAGTAAAGGTTATGATGGGAAAGATGTAGTGGTTCAAAATCTCCGTCAAGCTTGCTTCTATAAAGTGGCCAATGAAAGTGGAAAGCCATGGCTTTGGTGGGACTATGTCACTGACTTTGCCATACGTTGCCCAATGAAAGAGAAGAAGTACAACGAAGAGTGTGCAAATCAAGTTATTGAATCCCTTGGTATGTTAGCCAATTAACATCTATAGAAAGTCAAAATTTTGAAAATTCATTAATCCAATTGATTTTGTATATGAAGAAAATGTCAAAAAAGTTATGTGAGCTGTCTAAATATCTTCATCTCTCGGTGAGATTTTTGTGGATGAAAGTTGGTTACTCTGCTAAAACCTGAGGATCACAAAGTAACTATTTCAATATGTTTTCTGTAACATTGAAGGTGCTGATCTCAAGAAGATACAGAAATGTATTGGGGACCCTGAGGCTGATGAGGAGAACGCAATTCTGAAGGCCGAACAGGATGCACAGGTTGGGCGCTTGGGAACTTTTTGTGATGTTCCTCTAGCCTTATGTCCTCATCTTTTCATGTTTTGTATATGCTGTGATACATTGTACTCATGTTTCACGTCTCAAATCTTGTTTCAGATTGGCAAAGGCTCCCGTGGAGATGTTACGATATTGCCAACTCTTGTAATAAACAGCAGACAGTACAGAGGTTTATTACAATTCTTTTTCGTATCACGTCAGGTGTTTAATTTCATCACGTTTCGTGGCTTATGTTTGTTCCTTTACTTGTTTTTCAGGGAAATTAGACAAAGGAGCTGTTCTCAAGGCCATCTGTGCCGGTTTCCAGGAGACCACTGAGCCTGCTGTTTGTTTAAGTGAAGGTCCTCATTTAATCTAGTTTGTCCTAGTTCTTCATTGATATAACTAATGTGAAACTAATGTAAATTGATTCTTTTAATTCCGCATGTGTGAGTTTATATGATTGTAAACCCTCCTTCCCCGTGAATTCATGTCACACGGGAATCCACTTGGTTCAGATTCCAATAGACTGGAATGTATGTGTGTTTATGTGTCCAGGACTTGAATAAGTTTTTGAAATGGTAGTATTTTAATATTCCTTCCAGATGCATAGACAGCTCATGTTTTTAAAAAGATTGATCAGTGGTTCCCTAAGAATCATTTCATTATTTATCTCGAGCTTTATTATCTCTGAGATGGTGTCAGTTTCCTGTTTATTTGTTTTGTGCAGATATAGAAACAAATGAGTGCTTGGAAAACAATGGAGGTTGCTGGCAGGACAAATCTGCTAACATTACTGCATGCAGGGTATCTTTCTTTTGTGGAGGGTGTTCATAGTTACTGATTCTTGAGTTTGTTTGGGATTTTAGATTTTCTGGTGTAGACTGATTATTCTTTTGTTTTAGGATACATTCCGAGGAAGAGTGTGTGAATGCCCTACTGTGCAAGGTGTAAAGTTTGTTGGTGATGGTTATACCCGCTGTGAAGGTAAATTATGTGCATGTTGTTTATGTTTAATTGTGGCATAACTTCCAAATTTTCACATGCACTGCAAGTATAAATTATCTGATCGGCAGTCAAAGTTGTAGTCTCTACTTACTGGACAATACTTCATATTTCCCTTTTTCTTTGTTCTTTATGTGTTCAAAGAAAAGCAATCAATCAGTATGCTCAGAAGTTTTAGAACTGGGTGTTGGAATATGAAGGTTTCATCAGTGAACTGTGGAACTGACTTGCCATTCTCTATTTTAGTTTTCCTGTTTTGACTTTAGTCACTTCATTGTTTCTCTTGTATGATTGAATAGCTTCAGGAGCATTACGTTGTGAAATTAACAATGGAGGTTGTTGGAAAAAAACCCAAAATGGCAGGACTTACTCTGCATGTCGTGTAAGTTTGGATTTAAATGTTGTTTATCAAATTTCCCCCAAAAAGGAGAGATGATGATTTTTCATTACTAAATGTCCAGGATGACCATACAAATGGTTGCAAGTGTCCGCCAGGATTCAAGGGTGATGGGGAGAAAACATGTGAAGGTACTTGCTGCGTTTGGATGTTTCTAATTATTAATTATAGCGTAATTCTCATTGATAAATTAGTTGATGACTTGTTTGATCATTGAAGCATATTTAGCTTAAGCTCCTAGGGCCCATTTGCATGAAATTTTCCGTCTGAAACTGTTTTATGCCACATTGCCAAAGACTATACTATCAGAAAAACATTACCTACTTCCTGGGCTTATTAGTTTACAAGGCTACCACGAGGCCATATAATTTAGGTATTGGGTTTGAAGGCCACCACTGGTATTATTAGTTAAATAATTTTGAATTCAATCATTCTTCTTGATTTCCAGCCCACCTTAAATGGTGGCACAGGTGAATGAGTTGGTGACCTCAAAAACAGTCTTTGGCTTTCATAGATGTGCTTTGTTTTTATATTGTAACCAAGTAGATGAGAGTTAAGAAGATCCCTGTTCTCTTGTATTGATACCAAGTCAACCTGCCTGGTTTTCTGCTTTTGTTCACGTTCCAGATGTGGATGAGTGCAAAGAGAAGGTCAATTGCCAATGCGCACAATGTAAATGCAAGAATACTTGGGGCAGTTATGAGTGCAGCTGCGGTGGTGGTTTACTGTACATGCGAGAACATGATGCATGTATAAGTGAGTATTCTCAATTCTTTTCTGTTTCAGTTGTTTGAAGCATTAATGCTCTAACGATCCATTATATATGATGTAGAATTTGCATCTAGGATATGAGTTTTGAATTTGAGTTTGAACTTTGAATGAACGGTTTCCTTGATGAACTAGTCAGCCATTCAACTTAGCCATGTTGTAGATTAGGACAGTAGAACTACCTTTCCATGTGGAGATTTGAACTAGAATTCCTGCTTCTTTTCCACTTTCAAATTCTGATTGATACTTGGGTACTACTGCCTCCTCTATTATAGCATCTTGTTTACTTGGTTTTCTGTGTTAATTGTTCTGTCATTTATTTATTTATATTTAAACAGGTAAAAATGCCAGCGTTTCAGAGTTTAACTGGGGCTTCATGTGGGTTATTATTCTCTGTTTGGGTGCTGTTGGAGTTGGGGGATATGCAGTGTACAAGTACAGAATCCGGGTATGTTCCCTACACTGAAATTGTTGATGCAGAAATACGTTACTTTGGATGCAATTCAACTATGAATCATAAGACAGCGTCACTGTTTCCGTGTTCGCTGCTTCCCTTTTTCTACAAAGCGATGGTCCTAAAAGTTGTTTGTTGAATTACTCTTGTGCAGAGATACATGGATTCGGAGATCCGGGCGATCATGGCGCAGTACATGCCATTGGATAATCAAGGAGAAATTCCCAACCATGTTCCCCGTGGGGATATCTGAAACTGGTGGAGGCACTCATAAGATGAGAGGCTGTTTGAGAGGGAGTGAAGGAGGGCGACCAGATTATATCCTCAAATCTTTTTCGTCATTTCCTCATCTGCCTCTAGCCTCTGGCCTCTTGACAATTGATTTTATTGGTCATGACTCGTGAGAGTAATATTTTCAATGTGTCTAGCAGCAGCCTTGTGCCTTGGTTAATGACCATTTTGCCTTTTTTTTTTCTTTCTAAATTTTAGGAGGAAACATTAATCGTCACGCTTTGTTCTCATAAATGTAAAACATGCATGCACAATAGGAAGCTAGATAGAAATACTTGCCTCTCCTGGCACATGACATGCGTGCGTGTTGAGAAGAATTATTGTCATTCATGATCATACTAAATGTCCACAGGACACAGGCATGCCACTCCTCCTAGGAAGGGAACGAAATTAGGGTTACAAACAAATTAAGAAAAGAAAAAAAAAATACATGGATGTAAATGAATGAGGATCTTGCCGCACAGCCTGCATCAAGTCCATAATCTTGATTCAAGCAAACTAGGGCTGGCGTAAGTTCAGTGTACAGTTCCGACCACTCGATCTGCTTAATCCAACGGCACCCACCACTATTAGTATCTACTGGGATTGCTTGGGCAGAACAGCAAAAGTCTCCATTGAAGACTCACATGCCACGCAAGGATTTAGAGAAATTTGTTCATTGAGCACCCCCTATCATCAGGTCACCACCTTCCTTCACCTTTTGGCACTGAGAAGGTGTCAGCCCTCATACATGATCTTACGACTTCACAAAGACCCATGTTTTTGGTAAACAGTCGCCCGAGCTTGGTCACTGCGACCCCCTCTCAAACTTACGGGGCTATTTTGCGGAGTTTCTTAGAGAGAGTTGTCTCGTCCCCCTCAAGTCAAATACTTAAGATGCAAAATCATTATATTTTCAAATAATTTATCACCGTTAAGGTTTCCCAAGTGCCAAGAAGTAAAGGGTTACCCTGTTATAACCTGAACAATGTTTATTGAGCACAAGCACATAAAATTCCGTTGCATGTGATATGAACTTGATCATAATTAAACCATTGAATTCTACACATGAAGTTTTAAATTGCAAATAACCATAGCATGGACATAATTTCCAAACAAAAGAAGAAAAAGAAAAACCATCCCATACACAAAGTTAATTTCCATGGATGTTTTTGAAGGTTCTAGTATGAAATAGCATCCGGGTGTTCGATTAGTGGTGTTCCTCCGCGTCGTACTGTAGTTTCATTCATTTTGGTGAGATCGTACTCTCCCTATATTGCTGTTTTTGGTTCTTCATTTGCTTCACTCAAGTTAGCTTTGCCTAAGTTTAAGAAATTGGTGTAAAAATTGAAACTTGATGGCCCAATTAGCTCCAGCATTTCCTTTTTCCTCTGTGCTTGCTGCCAAGACTTTTAAAGGAAAAATATAACTGCTTGGTTTTTTTAGGTGTTTTTATTTTTTTGGTTATCATAAAACAAAAACAGATGAACTGAAGTAGTTTCCTTTAGACAAATAGTGTTTTAATTTTTGGGACAAAATGACGTTTCAGTACTTAATTATCAATGTAAATCCTCCATCTAAGAGTCTTGCAATGCCGAAATCAGCAACTTGTGCAACCATATCATCATCTAGTAGTATATTGCTTGGCTTCACATCACAATGGACAACATGTTTTGGATAACCATGACCATGATGAAGGTAGTCCAGTGCTGATGCAACATCTGTCAGTATATTCAACCTCTGTAGGATGTTCAAATGAGAGTTTTGAGAGTACAGCCACTTGTCAAGGCTCCCACTAGGCATGTATTGCCTTACCAGGGCTTTGAAATCAATCTGACTGCAACAACCGATGATTTTTATAAGATTTCGGTGACGAATGTTGCTCAGCACTTCACATTCACTATCAAAACTCTTGAAAGCCCCTTCTGAAATTGTACCTTTATATAAAACCTTTACAGCAACATCTATCCCATCTGAAATTGTACCTTTATACACTACTGACCCAAAACCACCAGTTCCAAGTAAGTTGCTTTTGTTAAAACCATTTGTCGCCCTCAGAAGTTCAAGGTGTGAAACTCTTCTCCAAAGAAGTTGAGGTAACAAGGCAGTCTCTATTGCAACTTCCACTTTCCTTTTTCTGCGTTGTATGAAGATTGATACAGAAACCAGTAGAAGTATTGCTGATAGGATCCCTGGAATAAGATATTTCAGGTTGGACGTACTCTTTTTGCATGGTGGAACAAGGAGTCGGGCTGCACCACAGAGCGCACCATTCGAGAAAAATGATTGGGCAGATAAGTTTTGAAAAGCTCCATCAGTTGGAATTTCTCCATAGAATCTGTTGAAAGACAAATTCAGAAATCTGAGATGCAAGAGTTCTAGAGACTTTGGAATCAGTCCAGAGAGATTGTTTTTGAATAAAACCAAGTCTTCTAGGCTTAACAATTCCCCCAAATGAACTAGAAATAGTTCCTTCTAAATTATTATTTTCCAAGGAGAGTTGAACCAAACTTTTAAGACCCCCAATGCTGCATGGTATGCTACCTGATAAGAATACAAATCTAATTCTAATGTAAGAAACCTCAACTGGTGCAACAGAAAAAGGGAAAAGTTAGATGTCTTTAAAAAGGAAGAAAAGTTTGGATGTCTTCACATCTCTTTCCACCAACTCTCCAAATTTTCTCAGGATCCAAAGGTTGACAGTTACAACCTTCCAAAAAAAAATTTAATGGAGAATTCTGACCAAAGAAAAGTGTTACACTCTCTGAGATTTCTGTTTAACTTGAATTTGGAATTATATGATATTGAAGACTGGAATTAATTGGACCTTGGTTGTAAGTTATAACCAAACCAAAGAAGCTGAGGCAAGCAATTTATTGTGTGCAACAGGTGGCCCAAAAGTACAAATGCCAGCCTATTTGCAATCTGACTGTAATGGAGCATATCAGATTGTTACTCAGTTGTTCTTGCATGATCATTATGTGTCCTCCTCAGCAGCACTGCTACAAATATCCCATCTTCCTCTTCATAGTCAACCATAGAAATTAGACTATTTTGTATAACATAACAGCAATGGCTAAGCTAGCTCTGCCAAGTCCTGTTATTTCTCTCCTGCTTCTGTTCTTCTTCTCGGGTACGGTAGAGATTCGTGGACTCTTAAGCTGCAGAGTTGATGTGTTTTTTTTTTCAACAACTCTATAGAGCATTCCACATTGTTGTACTTTCTTTCCCCTTTTTCTGTTCTCTCTCTCTCTCTCTCTCTCTCTCTCTCTCTCTCTCTCTCTCTACAATTTCACCTATGTTCATCCATGGCTCTTTTTTTTTGCAGGGGAGATTTCGATGTTGGTGAATGGACAGGTAAGAATTAAAAAGAACAATTCTTAAATGAATTAGCAATTAATTTACATATATACATGGTGTTGTAGAAAACTTGGTGTGTGGCAAAGCCTGCAGCACCACAACATGCACTGCAGTCAGCTCTGGACTATGCCTGTAACTATGCGGATTGCAGCCCTACCAAGAAAGGAGGTTCTTGCTATGACCCTGATAGGCCAGTGCACCATGCCTCATTTGCCATGAATGCTTACTACCAGAAGATGGGAAGAAACCAATGGAATTGTCATTTTAACAATACTAGTCTGATTTCCTTGGCAGATCCAAGTGGGCCTTCAATTTCATAATAATAATTTGTTTCAAAAGTTCAGACTTTCTTTTTCAGTAACTTAAACATTTTGGTTCTATACCATTTTTGCAGGTTACAATCCCTGCTGCCAATTTGTGAGTGGTATGTGTCTATAACTATAATGAGTTTTGCACATTTTCATATGCAAAAATATTTGTATAACTTTACTTTCACTTTCCCTTTTGAAATTTGTAGGAGGATCTGGACCTCCACTGCCACAGGAAAAGGAGGTAACTCAAATCCAAACAGTATAATTTAAACCAAGATTTCAAATCATCTTAATTATATCAAAATCATTTCAAATGCTTAATTAAACTTAATTAATTACTATTATGCTGTGTTGAGTTTGCAGGATACTTGGTGTGTGCCTAAGCCAGGAACCCCAGACTCTGCATTACAGAACATCATAAACCTCACTTGTGGAATATTAAAAGAATGCAGTGAAATACAAGAACATGGTTCATGCTACTTTCCAAATACCCTCATACACCATGCCTCATTTGCCATGAATCTTTACTATAAGACCGATGGACGCTACAATTGTGATTTCAATGGTGTTGGCCTTATCGTTGTCACTAATCCAAGTAAGCCAATTTGTTTGATATAATGCACTGCAAAATCTTATGTTTTCTTAACATGAATTTAGCAAACAAAGTGTGCTTATTCTTGCATATGTTGCAGGTTTTGGTGACTGTATCTATGTCTGAGTCTGCCCAAAAGGAAAATGGAAACTGTAATTTGATGATGCATCAGAATAATTAGTTTATTGTAATGTAATTTCCATCTGATGGATGATGAAGAAGGTCCATTTTCTTTTGTGATCTAATCTAATAAATTTACCCCACTGAGTCTAAGCATCTCCGAATCTGCAAAAGCTTTTAACTTCCAAAAATAGCAAATTACAGCCACAGCACACAATTAAGGGACATAAGTCGGGCTGTGACCTCAAATGTCTTGCCAGATGCGTAGGGGCTTTCCAACGCAGCAACACAAATCTGAGCAACCTCCTCTCTTGATATCTTACCCTGCATATATCTAAATACTATAAATCATAACATTCAGATATTATTACTATTATAAGGGAAAGAAAGAGCAATACATGTCATCACAGGCATCCAACAAAGAGAGACTAATGATCTTCTATTTGATTATATACCGTTATATTGTCTCCTTGGTCGAAAATGCGATCTGCTCCGGCAAGCTCCTCAGTTAATGCACAGGGCCTCACAATTGTATATGGGATTCCACTTTCCCATATTAAATCCTCCCCCTGCTCCAAAACATATCAATGTAGAATGTACAAAATCGAAGAGCTAAATCCGACACAGAAAAAGAAAAAGAACAGAAAAGAGCTAAGAAGTGGTATTTTGATACACTGATTATATATAAAAATATCAAACAGCTTGCACTGAATTAGTATGAAACCTTCAACTTGAATGTCAGGATAAAATCCAATTCCTTGTTTAAGCGAACAGCAGGAGGTTGTTTACTTAGATCAAGTCCAGGCCTGTCAGGTCGGGTAACTCCTGCAGAACCTACGTGTACGAACCTATACGGAACACAAGCAAAGAGATTCTTTAAACACTAAAACAGAAAGTGCACCTAGCAGATCAATTATGTTTAATCATAAGAAGATAATCCAACAAAATGAAAAGAATGAAACCTGGGAGTAATAGGCTCTTTTAGATATGCTCGTATGCTTGATAATGGGAGCTTAAATTCCCATTCCACAAAAGTAGGATTCAGTGTCCCATCAAATTCAAACTTGCTAAACATGAGCTGCCATAATTTTGAATCCCATCAATAAACATAGAAGAAAATGAAGTGAAAGAATAGACTAAAAGAAAGTGGCAGCAGAAATGTGCCTGCAATGACACAATATTGCTGGGGTCAAAAGGTGGTGCATCTGATACAGTTCTTGCTCGAAATATCGGCTTCAAAGATTAATCGCTAAGCAGTAGGCTTAAAGGACAAAAGAAAAGAACCAGACCCACCCTGGCACCCAGATCCGCCTAGCGCCGCCTAGACCCTCCTAGCGCTGCCTAGACCCTCCCAGCACCTTCTAACAACTTTAAACATATGTTGACAGATTTTCTTCTCATTTCTCGCCGCCCTTTCTAACAATTTTAAACCCTTACTGCGCAGCAGCCTCTTCCGCACCCAAAATCCATCGCATCACCATCCCTCCTCCCCACCCTGTCACACTTTGCATAAAACTCCTCTCTCTCTCTCTCTCTCTCTCTCTCTCTCTCTCTCTCTCTCTCTCTCTCTCGCGTATGTGCAGCCATGTGTTTCCTACGTGTGTGTGGTGAGAGTGCAATTTTGTGATTTGCCATATTCGTGGACTCATATGGCCTTTTATAATTTTGAAGGAAGAGTTTGACATTTCTTTCATGGCAAATAGTGTAGCCGGGTGGCTATACACTGCTGGCGCATTTTTCAAAATAATATAGCCGCGCGGTACCGTTAACATGATCTTGCCAAATATTGCAGCGGAAAATCAAATGACAGAATCACATCCTCAACCTTGACTTCCTCACGCCGCTGAATCCAATGCATGGCACCGTTAACAAAAGCTGGTTAAAGAAACAAGCCTAATATTAGGGCTCGAGCAATTTTTTCTTTTTTCTTTTTATAAATCAGTGATAAAACGGAACTGGTTCAAAACGATTTTAAAAATCAAAGCCTACAAACGTGAGTTAGACTATCACTTAGTATTTTAAAAAGTTGGAAAAAAAACAGAAGCCGCTGGGCGAGAACAAGAAGCTGTCGTCGTCCGGCGGTAAGGTGTAATGCAGTCAAGCCGTCAAGTTGGCAATGAGACGGTTCCAAATGAGAGATTCGCTCCATCGCAGCGTTCTTACCAGCAGTATAGCCGTGCGGCTATACTATTTCTTTTTTTAAAATTAAAAACCCCAGTATAGCCGGGCGGCTATACTATTTCTTTCAAAAAAAATAACGGCTTCGTATAGCCGCGCGGCTATAATAGTTAATATAAAAAAAACTGTATGAAAAAAAAAACCACCCTAGTAACATAGATATTAATTTGGGGAAAACCCCAGAGTATAGCCGCACGGGTATACTATTTCTTTTTAAAAATTAGGAAAAAAGAACATAGCCGTTCTTTTAAAAAATTAGGGGGAGAACAGAGTATAGCCGCCCGGGTATACTATTTAATGAAATAGCACAAGGGTGGTCGAGCAGTACAAGGCTCTCTACAAAAGAATCCATGAACTGGTAGTCGCTTCTGCTGCAGCCATCCATTCGAGAATCCATGAAGTGGTAGTTTCTGCTGCTGCTGCGGCCATCCATTCGAAAATCATTGCATTCCTTGGTGTTCGGATCCATCCAGCAAAAAAAACACATCATCAGCTTTACGACCACCCGATGATGTCCATTTCAGCACCACTTCACCACCCTTTCTAAACCAACAGCTTCATCTTAGTTCCTGTAAAACCAGGCGGTGTCCTTGCCACAACTTCTTGCGGGGATATATGAATAACTTAGCCCATGATTCAGCAACACCATACACTTTCATCACCCACAAGTGAAAGTAACCACTATCATTGCACTGCTGCGCATTTCCATTCAAGAAACCAAGGCAGTACTCCGAATTCTATTATTCTCAAAGAAGGCAAGGGAGTCTACGCATCTTGAAACATAGTAAAAATCTACAAACATCCTAAATTTGATTCTCGAATCGGCATTGGGTAACAGAATCTTGCCAAATGATTCAGTGGACAAATCAAAAGACAAAATCACATTTTCATCCACACGATCCTGAATCCAATGCATGGCACCATTAACAAAAGCCGGTTCAATCACAGGGCCAAACATTGTACTGGGAAGCATTTCATCGACAAAGTTTGGAGTAACAACATTCCTCCAGGAGCCCCTGGCTAAGGACCAAACCTCAACTGCACAAGAAACACGCCTTTCTCTTACAAATCTCAAAACCTTATTGTCATCGGTACACGAATCATAGCCAAATGAATAACTTCTAGGATCATACTCAGAAGCAGAAACAGTGCCCGGAGGCAAAATCACAAACTTTCTAGTACATGGGTTCCAAATTAACGTGGTAAGGCGGTGATGGAGGCATACTAGCCCGTTACAAGTTTCCACCACCTTGACCGTGCGGCCCTTAAATCTAAATTGTCTTTTGGACATCCTTGGAGTTCATTGTAAGCTACGAATGGATTTATGAGCTTAGAATACTCACTAATGAAGGGCTGTGATCCCAATGCAATGACGGAGTTGCATTGGAAGTCTACCAGGAGGAGCTGAGCGTCGTCGTTTTGGTTATTGGATTTGATGATTGCGTGGCTGAGGTGGGTGTGAATGAAGGCAGAGCTTCGGATCAGAGACCTCCATGACTGGCACACTCTGGTGCATTTAAGTGGAGATTTGCTGGGCAAGCGCAGCAGGATGTCGTGAATGACTTTTCAGGAATGTAATTGTCCCCTGGCGTTCTTTTTGTTCTCTTGGGGCGGATTTCTTCAGGAACTTTGTCCATTGTTCTGACGCCCAGTCTCCGATGTAAGTCTTTTCTCCAATTTTCAATGGACGACACAAGAGTTTTAAAGTTTTGGCCACAGTTAGGAAGGGGGACGAAACAAGAGGTTGGGTTTTGTTTTTTTTTCGGGTTGGAGAGATTATATATACCGATCTTCCTAATTTTTAGCTAACATTTAGAAAAATTTGTGTCATAGCGTATAACATCAATAAATTGGAAAGAATATCAAAGCATTAAATTTGGGGGAAGGAAGACGCTTGCTCAGAGAAAGGAAGAAGAACAAATAAAAAGCATTAAATTTGGCGTATTCTTTTGGAAATATTTTTACTTCGTAATTAACGCTTCTTTAGGAATGGGAATATGGCATTTATTGTTTTTCTTTGAATTTACTAGAAAAAAGACATAGAAATTTGACAATACAACTATTTTTATTTCTTTTTTGGGAAGGAAATGGGAATACAAGTCTGAACTTTGAACAGAGGTAGGTAGGTGCATGGGAAAAATAGTGAAAAGACAAATCGACTAGTTGCAGCATCATATCTAACACCAAAAGGGACGCAAGAACACCATATTACAAAGTGAAAAATGAAAAAGACGTGTGCCCAAGTTCTCTTGCCTCATTCCCAACAGCATCAAGCACACAAGCTACTGCCGTTCAGCAGAATATCCTCAGCCTGTTTTGCATGGTGAAGGTTACTTTTGCTTTGCTGCAAACACGAAACCATGTACACATCAGTACTTCAAACACGAGGTTGTTATTTAACCCACCACTTTGAATGATACTGCAATTCATCACCCCCTTGGTACTTTTACATAAGAAACAATCTGCAAACTAACCTTGCACACGCTCTAAATTTCCGTCTCCTTCTCAAAGTTGGAGCCCTTTTGATGTTTGCGATTCTGTACAATCTTATAGACGTAGAAAGCTACAACTGCTCCACTGCACAGGAAAAATCAATTTATCAGATAGCAATCTCTTTAAAGCTCTGAAGGAGAGATTTGGAAAACCTCAGTGTTATGTACAAGGGAATTCAAAGAGGTCAGACTAAGCAATTTTGTCCTCAATTTCATCTCAAGGAAGCATAAAAAAAATTTAGCTTGTTTATACAGGCCTAAGAAGATTTTATCTTCATCTCAATTAAACATAAATAAACATTATCTAGTTTAGCATTTTTATGCCAGATGAAGATGTTAGGAGGTAGTCGGCAATCTATAGTATCTAGAGGCCATCTAGTCAAAAACAACAAAGAACCATGCAAGGTCAAAGGATCACCAAATAACACATCAATATCCACTCAGATCAGCCATGCAAGTCTTTTCCATTATTTTCCCTCTCTCAAGCTGTTCTTCTAAAACTATATGCCATTAGGTCTTTCCCAAAACCACAGGTTATTTTTCACCTTTACAGAACATGGATTCTGAGAGAAAAAAACAATTCTATGTAATGATTATATAATTGTTTCAATATCCTTGAAAGACCAGGGTAATTTCCCTCTGATGAAAGAAAGCTAGAAAGAAAATAGCATCGCAAAAATGAGCGGACATGTGAATCATAATAACCTGACAAGGGTTGTTGTCAAATTCGGAAATGAAGACCTCTGCAAATACGAGAAACAGAAACAAGAAATATCAGAAGTTTGGAAGACAGATCAATTTAGACCAGTAAAGAAACTTCATATTGAAAATTAGAAAAGAAGGAATTTCTAACCTGAGCTAGCAAGCGTACCTCCCTCAGAAAAATTATACTGGCTATAGCTGCAGGTCCAGCAGTACATTATAAGCATTTAAGTTATAGAAAAAAATAATCAACTGAATCATATAAATTTAAAAAATTGGATAAGCTCCGATATGTATGTTATAAAATAAACCAGTGCTAACCTGCCTGCCCTTTCAAGGTTAAAGGAGATGATTCTCCTTGCTTATATGATCTTAAACTTGAAACGCTTAAAAACAAAAGAGCGCCACCAATGATAACCCCAAACCTAATTGCAGAAATGCTTCCCGTTACCATAAAGGAAAGGAAGCCACCAAGTGAAAGAAGAAGACCTGCAAAGCATAGGCATATGATATGACCAAAAGTACCTTGCATATATGTACTAAAAGCTTTAGAAAAAAGAAAATAAAAAACACTAGGCATCACGGTTTTTAAATAAGCTACACATACCATAAGGTATCCCAACATGAAAGTCGCGGACTTTTGAAACATCATTCAGATCATCAGCTGATGAGTTAAATGTTTCAACAATTTCCTTCACTGGCTCGGGGGAATTCTTTGCAGCTGTGGATATATATTCTTTACCTTCTTCACTGATTTCTTTTGCTATCTCACTCAAATCAATCCTTGCCTTATCAGCCTGTATTTTTAACTGCTCTGAAGTTTCTTTCAAAATAACTAATGCCTTCTTAGAGTATAACTCATATGCTTCCTGTGAGATGCCTTGCATCTTTAAGGCTTGTTCTTTGAAAGCGGCCAGAGTCTGTTTCCAAGCTTCTTCTGATTCTTCAGATTTCAATTTGGCAGTATCCTTTTCTTTCTCCACCTCAATCTCTGGATGCTTCTAGGAAAAGAAAAGTCAAATCAATGTCATGATAAGAGAACAAGTTGCACCCCGAATGAATGATAAATCAATCCCAGACCATGCATATAACTCTCTTCCTATCAAATCTAATTGGTTAGCAGGCCTTTAAATCTTCACGAGACTATGATCAAACATAGAGTTTATAAAAAATTAAAAAAAAACAGGGTAAATGATATATAATTTCTCAAACTCAAATTTCAGAAAATATTCA
This sequence comes from Prunus dulcis, assembly GCF_902201215.1. Lineage (NCBI taxonomy): Eukaryota > Viridiplantae > Streptophyta > Magnoliopsida > Rosales > Rosaceae > Prunus > Prunus dulcis. The sequence goes on along the minus strand of NC_047655.1, from coordinate 25,759,998 downwards.
TACTTGTTTCCAAGTGCCAAAAATCAAAACTTGATAATCCCACCTAAGTAACAGCATTACGCAATCAAACACATGGCATACATTAACCTCAATCCCCCGTGTTCACGACCCAAACAAATGAAAACACCCAAACACTCTTAGTCCTATCATAAAACAAAAGAAAACTCACAAATTCAACTCACCGATTCCTCCTGTGAAGCAGCGGCAGCGACAATTGGTCGAGTCCACAAGCTCCGTCGGTGCAGTGAAAGATAAGCACCGCTAAGCCCTTTTGGGAGGACAATAGGGGCTCCATAACCGCGAGCTCCAGTCAATTGACCGAACCGCAGAGAAGACGAAGGTGATGAACACAAGGCCAGCGGAGCCGGCTTCTTCGAGCCACAGCTAGGGTTAGGGTTTAAGAGCGAGAACGACTGCAACGTCACGCTCATAGTGAGCCTGGAGAGAGATTTAGAGAAGGGTTTGAAATTGAGGCGAAGCTGACGAGGAAGTAGGTGAGTGCGAGGTTGTTGGAGTTGGAGATGATGTTTATATACTTAGAATATTTCACTGAGAGATGGAAAATCAGCAGAAAATTGAAGAACCGCAGTTAAATTAGGAGAAGTTTTAAGGGCTTTAGGGCCTTTGCTAAAATGCGCTGTGAGTCGAGGTACGCGCCAATTGAAGCGTGTTTGTTTCCCAGGAAAACTAGGAGAAAAAGAATCTTGGTTAATACCTTGGTGACACGCAATCATCAGGTAGTTAGGAGAAAAAGAATCTTGGTTAATACCTTGGTGACACGCAATCGTCAGGTAGTTGAGTCGTCCCGCGCGAGCCTACTGAATCCTGGTAAAGTGACGTGGTGCTTGTTATTTCTTACGACATTAATTTTAAGGTCGTACCACATACAACATAATCATCCTCAACTAATATGAAATTTCAATAAATCTTGGTTTAAATTTTGGTACATTATTATACATGTAGGATCATTATTTTTGGTACATAATAATGTTCAATAAACCTTCTTCGTAATTATAATAATGTTATTCGCAACTGATTATTGTTTTATTTTATCTGTATATCGTGAAGTCAATTTTGTGATTCATAGACTAACTCGTTTTGCTTTATCTTTAATTGAAATATATGTGTGGTACAATAATCCTTCCAATATCATTTGAGATGTTTTAGTTCAAAATCTTATGTAATTTCTTATTGAGTCAAATCAAAATCTACTCTAACACATAAACTTGCCCAAAATCATCTTATCAAATGATGAAACCTAAAGGACGTAAAATAATCCCAGTAAACTTTCTTCGTTTTGTAAATCTAGGTCTACACATCAAACAAAAACGGTATGCAAGTATTGCATAGATGAACATTACTACACCATCAAGCACAAGGGATTAAGTGTATGCTTGAATTTTTGGGACATTCATAACATGAACATGGGGTCACATACATAGACAAAGAAAGGAATAGATGCAAATTAGAGGACAAAACATCTTTGCAGCGCTTGAATCAAAAGCCAAGCAAGGCACCTCTAATTAGCAGCTTCTCTCTCTTACAAGCGTGCCAAAGCATAAAAAGCCTAAACCATCCGGGAAACTAAACGCATGCATTACCTTCCTTGTGCATGCCTCTCAATCACTTGCTTGCCAAACTTCTCTTGGGCCATCACAATATTTGGAGATAGCCCACTATGCAAAACCCATTTGGGCCTCAGTGGTGCAAGGAATTCTAAATTCTTTATGCTTTCTATCTAGAAAGAAACCAAGCCAACCATGAATTCTATTTTAAAAGTGGAGGACTTTGACGAAGGGTTTGATTATTATAGAAAGCGCCATTTACGGCACCTATCTACCATCTGTGACATCTCTCCCTAGAAGCACATTTAAGATAGACTTTATTTTAATCAGGTGTAAACACATCGATCCTAGAGAGAGGGACAGATGGGTGTGTGTGGAAACTGGAAAAACAAGTAGAGGATTTCTTACACCATCACCATGGATACTTGAGACTTGGGCGTCAGTTTAATTGGTCAAACACTAGATTTGAGTTTCCAAAAGTCAAACCAAGTGAAATCTGAAGGGGGTAACAGCCAAAATAAGTAGGTGGAGTTCGTTTTTTCAGTGTTTGAAGTTTGAACAGAGACAAAGCTTGGTGTTGGTTGGTCGACCAACCTATAATGGTTTTTTTTTTAAACCGTTAATACATGTAGAAGGAATTTTGAGTACACTTGGTGATGGAGGACAGAAAAAAGTTGAGAAAAAGCAATGGATCAACACTAGAAAGAAGAGTGCAGAGATGGGAAATCATGCACTCAAATTTTATGTAGTACGAATTAAGCAAACTTTGTCAAGTTGTATTGTAGCTTTGACATAAATTTTATGTTACTAGTTGATTCAAAATTACGCTTCTTATCTTGTACATTCTTGTTTGTAATAATATTGTTTTGCTATCTATGATCAATAATTATGACATTTGTAGTAATTTTTTTATTTATTATAGGATTATTGATTAGGATAGCAAAACAATGTTACCCTCATTTCAACCAAATTTTTCTGTAAAACAAGTCAAAAGCCAAGTGGATAACACATCGGATTCTAGTTTGACCAAATGCTGACGTGCCACGTACGAAGCCAATACAGGCAATAAAATAAACGGAGCTGGCTCTGCATATCTTACACACACACTCACTCTTTCTTCGCCGTTAGAAGCTTTTAATGCCTCGCTTTTACTCTCTTGCCAGAGAGCCCAGCCACTCCCACACTCCCACCATTATCACTCTCTCTCTCTCTCTCTCTCTCACTCTCTCTGTGTGTTATTTATAGTCTTGTAGACCAACCTACACTATCTCTGACAAGAGCTGACCCCCCACCACCTTTCTTTAATGGCTTCCTCCCCTCACTAGGGTTCGAATTTCATTGCTCTCTCTCACTCCGGCCCCTTGCACGGCGAGCTTTCGCATCAGCCCACTTCATCTCAGAAAACCCAGATTCCTTCTTCATTCTTACAGCTCAAAGACTCAACCTTCAATCACTATCTTCCAATTCCAAGTTCCAAGCTCGTGTTCAATTGGGCCTCTTACAGTGGTTGTTCATTTATTCTTGATCAACTTGGTTTAACTTGTCATTTCGTTTTCTTTTTATTAAACGAATTCGAAAGAAGAAATAAAAAAGAAAAGGGAAAAGCAGGAAAAAGTGGAGGGGTGTTGTAATTGTTGTTGGTGGGTTACTTTACCTTTGTTCTTTTGCTTTGTCCATTATTACACATGGCTTAGTGCATTTGTCTGTTCAGAGAGACCACCAAAATCCTCTCTCTCTGTTTTTGTTTGCTTTCGAGTTTCAAGCCTCTGAGAAATTCATTAGCTTTTTTAATCTCTGACCTCTGTTTTTTCGCGTCCTTTTGTGGCTTCACTCTGCTGCCTTCACCTTCTTCACCTTACTTCTCACTGTTTCTCTTCAGAACTGGAAGCTTCGGGACCTTGAAACTTTCATGGGGGCGTAGCAGACCAGTCACTTTGTACTGTCAGAGATATTGGACTTGGAGATGGCATTCAAGCTCTTCTTTTTCATTCTTCTAGCTCCTCTCCTCGTACGTGCTTTAGAACCTGTTTTCAACGACGACGTTCTGGGCCTGATCGTGTTCAAGGCCGGGCTTCGAGACCCAAAAGCCAAGCTCACTTCATGGAGCGAAGATGACAACAATCCTTGCAGCTGGGTTGGTGTTAAATGCGACCCAAGAACCAACCGAGTCTCTGAGCTTGTTCTTGACGGCTTTTCTCTATCTGGGCATGTAGGCCGAGGCCTTTTGAGGTTGCAATTCCTTCAAATACTCTCACTTGCCAATAACAACTTCACTGGGACCATAAACCCTGATCTCCCTCACCTTGGAAGCTTACAAGTCATTGATTTGAGCCAGAACAGCCTCTCTGGGCCGATCCCGGATGAGTTTTTTATGCAATGTGGGTCGCTAAGAGTGGTTTCATTTGCTAGAAACAATCTCACAGGGCAGATTCCTCAGTCTTTGAGCATATGCCAGACATTGGTGGCGGTGAACTTTTCCTCTAATCAGCTATCTGGGAAATTGCCATCTGGGATTTGGTATTTGAGGGGCCTTCAAGCACTTGACTTGTCAGATAACTTGCTGGAGGGAGAAGTTCCTGAAGGTATGGAAAATTTGTATGATTTGAGAGTAATTAACTTCCGAAAAAACTGGTTTTCGGGGAAGCTTCCCTGGGATATTGGAAGTTGTTTACTTTTGAAGTTGCTTGATTTTAGTGAAAATTTCTTTTCTGGGAGCATTCCGGAATCAATTCAGAGACTTAGTTCATGCAGTTCTCTGAGTTTACGGGGAAATTCTTTTGCTGGTCAAATTCCAAATTGGCTTGGTGATTTGAGGAGCCTTGAGATGTTAGATATCTCTGGTAATAATTTTTCTGGGGGAATTCCAAGCTCATTTGGAAATCTGGAGCTACTTGAAAAGTTAAATTTATCTAGGAATGAATTTACTGGAAGTTTGCCAGAGTCATTGACTAATTGCATCAAACTTTTAGCTATAGATGTTAGCCATAATCTGTTGGCAGGTAAACTTCCTTCATGGATTTTTAAGCTTGGTATACAAAGTGTTTCTCTTTCTGGCAACCGATTAAGTGGAAGTGCGGAATATAGTTCATTGACATCAGTGGAAGCCTCTAATGGGGGTCTTCAGGTCTTGGATTTGTCTTCCAATGAATTTTCTGATGTGCTTCCATCCGACATTGGGGTTCTTAGTAGCTTGCAGTTCTTGAATATGTCTGGGAACCATCTCCTGGGTTCTATTCCAGCAAGTATAGGTAAATTAAAGACAGCATCTGTTGTTGACTTGAGTGACAATCAACTAAATGGAAGCATTCCTTCTGAAATTGGAGGGGTAGTCTCGCTCAAGGAACTAAGGCTGCAGAAGAACTTTCTAACTGGGAAAATTCCATCTCAGATTGAGAAGTGTTCATCTCTAACATCTCTGTAAGTTTTCTTATTCTGTTTATCTCCTTTTGTAGTTCTCTTCCTTTACATACAATTTACAATAGAAAGCCAACATCTGACTTAATCATTAGAAAGTTCTTAATTTTTCTAATAAAATTTATAACTTGAGGTAGCTAGACTGAAGCTGTTTTTCCAATGTGTTTTTTTCATCAAGTGTATAATGGCATTTTGATTGAACAAGGGTGGGCAAGATCCATTTGATTGATGAAATTATAATCTTTCAATCAGTTATCATTTAGCACACTCCTGTAATTTCTTGGACATAAATAATATTAACTTGGTCAACCCATTCCATTTTTCTGTTTGTTTTGGTAGTAAATATAATAGCAGTGTTGTTTTTATGTTAATTCATTTACAAGTATATGATATGAAGGTTACATTGTTCTGAATTGTTTTTCTTTTATGTGCTCCAATTATACAGGATGCTGTCCCAGAACAACCTAACTGGACCTATTCCTGCAGCCATTGCAAACCTTTCTAATCTTCAATATGTAGACTTGTCTTTAAACAAATTCTCTGGAAGTTTACCAAAAGAGCTGACAAATCTTTCCCACCTCCTCTACTTCAATGTCTCCCATAACCACCTTCAGGGTGACCTTCCCTTAGGGGGCTTCTTCAACACTATCTCACCCTCATCTGTCTCGGGCAATCCATCCCTATGCGGATCTGTTGTTAACCGTTCCTGCATTTCCGTCCACCCCAAACCCATTGTCCTCAACCCAAATTCTTCCAACCCCATTGGCAGTTCTTCCTCACCAACTCATGGTCACAAGATCATATTCAGCATATCAGCTCTCGTTGCTATAGGCGCAGCTGCATTCATTGCCATTGGTGTCATAGCTGTTACCGTCCTCAATATCCATGCGCGGTCTTCAGTTTCACGTTCTGCTGCTCCTCTTGAGTTATCTGGTGGGGAAGATTATAGTTGTTCCCCTACTACTGATCCAAACTACGGCAAGCTTGTCATGTTTTCTGGTGATGCTGACTTTGGTGCCGGGACCCAAGCCTTGCTCAACAAGGACTGTGAACTTGGTCGTGGTGGGTTTGGAGTAGTGTACAGAACAGTCCTTAGAAATGGGCGTTCAGTTGCAATAAAAAAGCTAACGGTCTCAAGTTTGATCAAGTCCCAAGAAGATTTTGAGAGGGAAGTTAAGGGACTTGGAAAGATCAGGCACCATAATCTTGTGGCACTTGAAGGATATTACTGGACTCCGTCGTTGCAGCTCCTCATATACGAGTATATACCTTGCGGGAGTCTGTATAAGAATCTGCATGATGGACTTGGAAAAAGCTGCCTCACTTGGCGACAGAGGTTCAACATAATTCTAGGGATGGCAAAGGGTTTGGCTCATTTGCACCAAATAAACATAATTCACTACAATTTGAAATCAACTAACGTTTTGATAGACAGCTCTGGTGCTCCAAAGGTAGGAGACTTTGGCCTGGCAAGGCTGTTGCCAACGTTAGACCGGTGCATCTTAAGCAGCAAAATCCAAAGTGCACTTGGCTACATGGCGCCTGAGTTTGCATGTCAAACGGTTAAGATTACTGAGAAATGTGATGTGTATGGGTTCGGAATCTTGGTTTTGGAGGTGGTGACAGGGAAGCGGCCTGTGGAATATATGGAGGATGATGTGGTGGTACTTTGTGACATGGTGAGGGGAGCACTGGAGGAAGGCAGGGTAGAGGAATGCCTTGACCAAAAGCTCCTGGGTAATTTTCCAGCAGATGAGGCAATTCCAATGGTCAAGCTGGGTTTGATATGTGCATCTCAAGTGCCATCGAATCGCCCGGACATGAATGAAGTAATCAACATTTTAGAACTCATCCAATGCCCTTCAGAAGTCCAGGAGGAATTAGAATAAATTTAGTTTACAGATTAAGAAAAGTAACAGGTTCATATGTTCCGGTGAAGAACAATCCGGTTTGGTTCAAGCAAAAGAAAAAAAGAATATAGTGTTGGAGGTCCATTTCCATGTCTTTCAATCCTTTTAAGAGTATTGTATTTTTGTCTGTACTTTTTTGCCTGTTGAATTCTATAGCACTTGTATGGTGCCGGATTGCTTTTCACCGGTTTGAAATGGGACAATTTGAATGGTGTTTAGATTCAAGATCTCTCAGTATACCCCACAATGACTCTCAAAATCTTAAGATACAATACAAATATTAATAACCCAGCAATGCACTTGATGCTAGTTCACCTACCTCTGATCCTAAGTGATGCCTCAAGGGCTCAATTCAAAGGCCAAATAGAGCCTCAAACAAGAGAAGAGAATACAATAACAATAATAGTAGTAAGATTAAAATATTGCTTGCAACTCCGTGAAAAAAGGTCTTAACTTGCATATCAATGTTCTCATGTTTGAAACTTATAACACCTCGATATTGTGTGTGAGAAAACTCCCCTCCCCCAATATTGCTTGTATTTGAAAAAAAGTAGGATTAGAATATAAGCTATCTAAAAGAGCAACACCCTCTTGCTTTAGTTATACTTTTCTGTTGCCCATGCCATGTTGCTTTATTTATACTACAACTCTGCTTAATTTCAATAAGTTTTACTTGAGTTAAAGAATTTCTTGCACATTAGGCGAAACATGGATAATAATAACTTTGGCATTTATAATCAAACACCATCATGTGCATATTTATGCGTACTCCACTGACCCTAATCAACACAATTGTGTTCTTTATCATAATTCCAAAAGCTCTGTTTTTTCCTGCAAGTATGGTCAATAATTAATCCCTTAGATGTGAAGCTTTGTTTAATCAAAGGGTTCTGGACCCGAGGGGAACCTAATCAAACGGCCGTGGACATCATCAAAGCACCTCACATGGAGCTCCTCAAGGCCACTTACAAAGCTTTTTCCAACAGTGATTATAATGCAGTGCATGGCAATCATGCCATGTCCTGCAAATTACAATAAAAGAGCTTTTTGATTTATAGTCACGCAACATATACATACGAACCAACCAAATCTGAACCAGTTGATTAAGGTGGAGACTCAGAAAAAAAAAGACCACCTTGGAAATCGATGCATTTTAGGACCAGAAAGTTTTTGCCCTTGATTATTTTGTCTGCTTTTTAACGAGAAACAGAATGATACATAGACCCACCACGCTTCCACTAAGGACCTCAATGGTGAGGCCATTTTGAAGAAGTCTTGTCGGGGCCAACAGGACACAAGCAATTCTTTTACTTAAATAAAAAAGCACTGTATTTACACAGAATCAATGTCTCCCAAGTAAGTTGATTTGTGTATACTTTTATATGCTATCTTATCTTTAGTGCACTGTGACTCAGAAATATAAAATAATGCAGCGGTGTACTTGGGTTCCAGAGAATGTGCGATTTACATTGAAACTGTGCTAGAATCTGTGATTTATAGTGAAATAAAAGTATGCATGCGCTACAAATTGGCAACTTTGGTTTGGATAGGGACGTCTGTGATCTGACACCATTTTCATGGACCTGACCTGCTAACAAAAAGGTGAAAAACATACCATATCTGTATGCTGTGCGGTGTTTTTATTTCAAATTGAGTGACAGGCACCACCAATGCCTTTTGTTTCTCATGTTGGGTCCCAGCTTGGGGCGCAGTACAAAATTTACCAACCTGAACATGGGAAGCAAAATGCAAAGGCAACTCATTTTCAATTGGGCTTTTGAAGCTATCTACCTCCATACATTTTGCTTCTCACAGTGCACAAATTTGGAGCATTGCAGGCAGAGAAGGTATGATATAAGGCAAAGCTTTGGTGCTTTATCTTACAAGAACTTGCCTGAGTTGGTTTTACTTCAACTTGAACAATGCCTACTTTGAACTTTCATTGTGTAACAATATGATCTTTTATTTTGTTAATCCTCGAAAAAGGTTCCAGTACAACTTGAACAGAGTCTCCATTTCACATGAAGTTTCCTAGCTGAACTTCATTTTTTGAATTGCTATAGCTAATAAGAAAGAGTCACTGCCAATAAGGGGCTCGGTGATCACATGCTACTTATGTAAATGTTCTTTGTCTTAGAGCAATTCCAGCGGTAAGGTTGGGGGGGGGGGGGGGGGGGGGGGGGTGGGGGTGGGGTGGGTTGGGCCAAAAAATGATTCCAGCAACAGAGGCTTGCCCGGGCAACAGGTGGACCCAGAATGATTCCAGCAACAGAGGCTTGCCCGGGCAACAGGTGGACCCCAGCAGACTGGGTTGGCCCTCAGGGGAGGCTGGCCCGACTTGGAGCCCGAGTTTTGGATGATGTCAGCGCCCTGACATCAGCGCGCTACAGTGCCGTCCATAGCCAGCATCCAAGTGGTGTTGTCTGGGCTCTCAAATCGGATTTTTTCCTCCAATCTAACGGCAGCGAATTTTTGTGCAATAAAATAATGAAAAAAATAGAAATTTTTTTTAAAAAAACCCAAATTTTTTTTTTCTATAAATACCAACCAATACTCTTTACTTTTAACACCAAATCCTCATACATTTTCGTCTCTTTCAACTATTATTCACTTTCTATTTAATAATTTTTTCACTTTCAAGTTTTATTTTTTCAAAATCTTATTCGAAATTTTTTTCCGATTATGAGATATGAATTTTATAATAAAGATTGACATGTAGGAACCCAAAAATATTATCCAAATTAATTATTTAGGCAAAAAAATTTGTGAAAAAAACAAAAAAATAAATAGTAATTGCCCTTAGCCATGGCAACGGGTGGAAACACAAAATACTATTTATAAGGGCAACTACTATTCACGTGAATAGTGGCTGCCCTAACTCTCCCCTTGCCATTGCTAAGGGCAAATGGGTGGAGTTGCTCTTAGTAATGTACTAGTTTACAGAATTCTAAGAAAGGATAAGTACAATTAAGAAGAAAAAAAAATGCAAGGTTAACATTGTGCAATTTGAATTGAAGAAACCGAACCAAGTGGAGCAAAGAGTGTAGTTTGGCCAAAAATATATTACCTCTTGCAATTACAGTACAAATGAATGACTTATACAGACCTATTTTATGGGATCTCCCTATTACACAAAAACCACTAGTCGAAAATGGTTTCATTTTGTATCTCAGATTTTCCTATTTGTTGTGTACCAATCCTTCTTTATCTTCTTTCCCATTTTCTCTTCCTCCATCTTTTTGGGCAAACTCTATTCTGGGCCCTTTTTGGCTGTTTTAAACTAACTAATCATCCCAGTCATTTTCCCACCCATCTTTGTTTGCAGACCTAGAAGTAAGGCCATTCGCCGAGATGCTTCCCACAAGATGCGCCCCCGGTGACTTCACTGCATTATCTCCATCCCAATCATCATCCCAACCCTGATCCCAGCCTTCAGCCGTTTCTACAGCAGTTGCCGAAACAGATTCTGGCAATCCCATTTCAAGTTCCTGATATGGAACTCCACCTCCAGTACGCTGTTTCCTCTTCCTAGCCTTGCAGAAAGCCCACGTCCCGCCAAAAATTAGCACTGTAACAATCAAGAAGTAAGCACCATTGATTGGGGTCACTACCTTCTCATAAGAAGGAAGACGCAGGAAAAAATTTCCATCAGATACTGGAGGGTCCATATGAAGCTCACATTCTCCGTTTGCAGTATTTAGAGTTATTTTGGTGCTTCTATCAATATCAAGTGATATAGTGACCTGAAAAGGCAAACAAATAAACATTGCGGTTTTGCTTTTAGAAAAATGCAAATGTAAGCCCCACAAAACAGTAACTGAAAACCACAAGTATAATTTCATGGTTCATCCATGCCAGCAAATAATGAGCCCCTATAGGAAGCAGGTTAACGCATTGTAGTAAGGTTATGCATCCAATGACAAGTCTTTTCCACTGAATTACAAATTCAGCTGGGTGTTTTAGACACAAACAAGGTCCTTTCAACATCTCAGTTCTAAACGAAATAGCAGTAGGGAAGATTCAATGTCCCTTCTCATACACCTTCCTCCTCCCTTCTGCATATCTCAGCCATGATTTTAATTTCTACTATATTCCCAACATTTTAGAGGGGGGAAAGACAGAGGTGAAGAGAGGGGGAATAAACCTTTTTTTATTGTCCAGTGAGGGAGAAGAGAATTAAAACTAAAAACCATCTAAAATAGTTTTTAGTTTTCATTTTAGAAAGCCATTCTATATTTCATTTCTTTCATTTCTTCTCTCTCAACTCTCGCTTTAATTTTCTTTTGCCAAAAAACAGCCTACCAAATGGACTCTTATTAATCATGCCAACAATGCCCTTTTCTTAAGATATAAAAAGCTATAACTTCTAATCACTACCGAAAACAACCAATCAGGAAAACAACAACAAAGTAGCAGAGTTATGACAGGGAACTCTCCTGTGAGCATTGCAATTTCACCACTGGACATGCATTTGTTATCCAGCACTGAAAAGCTTCTATGCTTATGCTATGCACATTGTAGTAGAATTTCCTATCAACTTTACCTTCTCATTTTTGTGTTTGGCAATCTTTAGGTCCATCTTGGTATTTTCTGCAGAAACCTTTGCCTTCAAAGTGCTGTCTCCAATGTTTTGGACCAGAATGACCACTTCTTTGGACCCTGCAACATGGGAAAAGAAAATAAAATGAGTGGTTTTATTATGAGGTCAAATGGTATTGATTTATGTTCAGCACTCTGCATTCACTGCTTTAATAAACAAAATGTATAGTAAAGCAGTGGATACTGGAAAAACTTCACTAGGCACATAACGCAATTTAACATCTCCACTTACTCATGTAAACCACAGAGAACATCTCGATCACAAAATATACATAGCTTATGATCATCTTAATCTTAGACACTAATGAAGTTGAGTCTAATACTGCTCTTCATAATCATCAAACTACATTAGCCAGAATTTAAGCAAAATCAGCAATTGTGTTCATTATATATGTTCCAGAAACTGTCTGAAAGATTGCAGGAGATGTGACTATGACATCAAAGCAATTCTGAGAAGTAATTGGCACAGCTGGGCGCCTTTAAGCATTTACTTTTTGGTTAATACGTTTTATAAATTTTACCTATATCCAAGAGAAAATCCTCAGATAATGTCAAACTATTCTTATGAAAGTAGAGGCCTACAACTCAAGGGCATTCATCTACCAATCCAAATTGTAGATGCGTCCGTGTTTTATTTTGACATGTCATATACATGCTTGTAAACTTAATTATCAAGAGGAAAAGCCTTACTATCAAGCCTTATGTTGTAGAACAAACCAAGTTTCTATGCAATTATACATATATAACTTGTAATGAATAAGTCTAAACACCAAATGCATAAGTCATACCATTGATACTAATGACAACCTAATATCAGTTCTAGCGATAGCACAAATGCACACCACGAAAATTGTCATCAGGCATTCCAATGTAGTATGCATGCAATCAAGCAAAACACAATGCCCAAAAAAAAAAAAAAAATCATCTTTTAATTCAATCTCAGCATCCTAATTTTGTACAAAACATTTTTCACATAATCACTCTAAACAAACACAACTTTTCAACCTCAATGCACATTATCACGAAAACCTATTATGATCGACTGTCAGGAAAAAGGTACCAACAGTTATGTGAATTACCACTATCAAAGCTCTTAATGCAAGCAACCACCACATCCTTGATCTGGCATCTTTTGATTATCCCATCGCAGCTTTCCCTATCCGCATTCTGCGAATTGTTCACATTATCGTTCTTCTCCTTCTCTATCTCCTTACTCTTTACCTTACCACCTTCAGGGGAGTCCTTCTTATTCTTTACCTTACCACCTTCAGGCGAGTCCTCCTTATTCTTTACCTTACCACCTTCAGGAGGTGCACTCGCCGAATTCGGTTCATCTTTCAACTGCTTTGAATTCGGATCCTGTTTCGGTGTCGTAGCAGGAACCGGGTTTGGATCCTTTTTGGATTCCGTGTCAGGCGTCGGATTTGGATCCTTCTTTTCTTTATTCGGATCCTTCCCTTCATCCGTTTTAGTATTATTATTCAAACCCCTTGGACCTGGATCCGCTTTCGGAGTCTTGGCGGGTGGCAGAGTGTCCGTTTTGTTCTTACTTGGATCATCATCCGCCATAGGAACAGACCTATTGCCACCAGAACTTGAAACTGGAGGGGGAGGAGACGGAGGAGGCGGAGGAGGACTTGGCACCGGAGAATCCTTGCCCTAAAATTTATGAAAATAAATAAACCAAACCGATTTTTGACCTAAAAACAAGTAATTTAGACTCTATGAGAGGGAAAAGAGAGTTACTGGTACTGTCGAACTGTCGTTTTGAGGCTCACCAATCAAAATTCTATGCTTGGAGAGCAAAGAAGCATTGGAAGCCTCCGCAACAATGAAGATAAATACGAACACTGTCAGAAAACCATTTCTATCCATTGTATTGAGACTTCGACGCTCCTTTTCAGATCGGATTTAGGTACTCCACGCCAAAACCCTAGCAATTAATCCCATTTTGTGGATAAAGTTGCAGCCTTTATACATTAAGATGAAATCTGCGCAATTTTGTTTTCAATGAGCTGGAAACGGAGAGATGGGTCAGAAGTTTCAAGTGAATCGGAATCGTGGAAGGATTGGGGTTTGAGGGTTTAGGATTGAATTGAGATAATCTAGGGTTTTAGATCGGAATCTGTGTTCTTCAGAGATTTGACGCTAGGTTGCTATATAAGTCAGCTCTACAGAGAGTCCAGACATCAATCGGACAGTTGGAACACGTAGCCAGTTACTACTGCTACGATCTTATTTTCCCAAATTAAAAATCAATAAATAAATAAATATAATTTTAAAAAACCTATCAAAACGGTGTGCATGGATGCATGGGCCGTCTTTGTATGGATATCATTTTGGGCCAAGTCCTAGTATTGAACTTTGGAGAAATGACGGCCTTCACCTGGAAAGCTGGTTTGTAGACTCTGTATATTGGAAACATCATTTTTTTGAAACTAAATTTATAATCACTAGGAGAGCCGCTCAGCTATGGTGTGTGGATGACTGTTAACCATCATGGATGTGAACTTCACAGTAATAAATCATTGACGGCCGACAGTCACGTCGATGTTAACCCCCTGCAAAAACTCTACTAAATTGTGAAGAAGGAAAGTTTTACTTACTGCCTAGGCACATTCCATGCGGCACGAGTCATCCAATTCACGAGGACTTTGTGAGTTTGCAACATTATCCTGAAGGTACGAGGTAAGCCAACTAGCCCTTACTCCCAGAAGTATGATTTAGTACAATTCAAAGCAAATCTAGCCACATTGAAGATGTCTTTTACTAGTTAGAATATAATCTGTAGAAGAACGCAAATAAAGAAAAAAGGCAAATGCAGATGAATCTTAATTACTTTTGTGCCAATTAAGCCTTCAGCACTGAAAAAGAGTACTGCTGATATAAATATGGAATAAAACATAATTCCTTTCATGCAAGAAAGAATAAAGTGTATCCGGACTCCAGTTTGGCTGCTAAACTCACGGCTTTGGCTTAAGTATTCAATCGCAGTCATCCTCATACATGGTTTTAACTTTATAGAGTTGTTTTTTATAATATTATATAATTTAACGATATCTTGATATCTCTTTTTTTAAAATTGAAAGAGATTTCAAGTTCGAACTAATTAACCTATCATAGATTCATAACAAGGCTTTATATTGACCGTAGTGTAATACACAATTGTTTCCTCGATTAATGTGCTATATGATAATTGCAAAAACCAATATCTCCATTCAATTCTATGAAACCTTTCGAGATTACATCTTTTCAGTTTCCATGTTGGTGATATATATTCCTTGCTTCCTTAATTTGTTCATCATCCATCAGCTTGGCTTCTCAGTCTTAGCTCAAGCCACATTGAAAAAGGAAACATTCAACCCTTTAAGCCTCTGTTTGATATAAACATGTGAGGCAATGGCACAATGCAAATGGTGAAGACAAAGAAGGCAATGGGCCAAGCAGAAGTGAATAAGCAAGTGATCTTGAGGACGTTTGGGGATGACAAAAGCTCTCTGCTTGACCATTTTGAGAGGCTCTCTGTTGAGTTGCAGCTGAACCAAGCCATGCTGAGGCGGAGTCTCTCTGAGCCAACCCAAATTCGGTCCCAGCAACCTCTTATAATCTGTCAGGCTCCATCAGAATCAGAACCACCACCACCACCACCTTTGGTTACCAAGAAAAGGCGTGGCTCAGGCTTAAGCAAGGTTCTAAAGAAGATGATCAAGCCCATTCTAAGCAGAATGAGTGCAAAAAAGAAGGAAATCCCAGATGCAAAAGACCCCAGGTTTTGGAAGACATTTAGTAGATCCATGCGCCTTTGAAGTATGCACAACATTTGAGAAATAGTCAGTAATATTTATTTACTTTTGTTTCGTTCTATGTTTTTAATTCCTTTTGTAAGTGCTTGTATGCACATTTTACAGATCATGAATACACCCTCCCTACACAAAATGGACAGTGTCAATTCGCACTGAACACGAACACAATCCAATCTAACGACTTCCCTATTTGAGAACGGTGACAAATCCCAAAATGAAAATTTGAAAGCTGTAGGCTGATGTCGTTAAAGTGCCTGCCTTGCCCCCAACATACGACACTGTATTTGTTATCGTTTTACCCAAAATCTAATCAAAGATTTTTTTTTTCTCTGTACCAAGCTGGATAGAACTCCACAGATTATCCATGGACCTCTCCCTGATGCCTTCTTCATATCCTACACCCTTCACACTTGTTCAGTCTCCCTCTCCATCTCCATCTCCTTTATGTAGAACTCACAACAAAAGAACCCAACATGGTAAGCTACTTGTCTTTGCAGCACGTTCGTGCTCTGCTACAAATCCCACTGGAACCACACCATTGAATGTTGTCAATCTTGCTGACAAAACCCACCAGTCATACCCAAAAGATTATGGCTTGCAGTCCAGTGTCGAAGAACCAAAGCTAGATTTTGATAGCATAGCTAGTAGATTGCAGGTACAGAGATTTATTGATAGAATTAAAGCTTTGCCCTTTAGAGAGACGAGTGTAATTCTTGGTATCTTTGAACATGATGGTTGCTTTCAGACCGTATCTGAATTTAATGCTCTGCTTATGGCTTTAGTCATAGCAAAAGAGCCTGACATTGCTTTGAGCCTGTTTAATGAAGTATCAGCTTACAGGTTAGTGCCAGATTCTTTGACATTTTCCATCATGATAAGGTGTTACTGCGAGAAAAATGATCTGGATGAAGCCAAAAGGGTTTTAGTCCCTATGGTTGAAAATGGGTTTTACCCTAATGCTGCAACAATCACTGTTCTGATAAATTCATTGTGCAAAAGAGGTAGGTTGCAGAGAGCTTTGGAGGTTTTGGAGGTCATGGGTAGAATTGGGTGCAAGCCAACTGTTCAGATATACAATTGCTTGTTGAAGGGGTTGTGCTATGTTGGGAGGGTGGAGGATGCATATGAAATGTTGATGAGAATCAAGAAAGATGCCATAAAACCTGACATTTACACATTCACAGCTGTTATGGATGGTTTTTGTAAAGTGGGTCGCTCAGATGAGGCAATGGAATTGCTTGATGAAGCTGTGGAAATGGGGTTGACACCAGATGTGGTCACTTTCAACACTCTGTTTAATGGGTATTGCAAGGAAGGCAGGCCAATGGAGGGACTTAATGTGTTAAAGCAGATGAAAGAGAGAAACTGCAACCCTGATTGTATTACTTACAGCACTTTGTTGCATGGATTGTTAAAATGGGGTAAAACTCGTAATGCTCTTAAGGTTTATAAGGAGATGGTTGAAAATGGGTTTGAAGTAGATGGGAGATTGATGAACAATCTTGTTAGAGGGTTATGTAGGAGATCGAGGAAGGAAAAAGACCTCTTCGAAGATGCACATGAAGTGTTTGAGAAAATGCAGAACGGGATTTTGGGCATAGACGCTAGTACATATGGCTTGATGATCCAAACTCTTTGCATGGAAAAGAAGATGGATGCAGCTGTGGTCTGTTTGCAGCAGATGATTGGAATGGGCTATTCACCATGGATTATCACCTTTAACAATGTAATTAAAACCCTTTGTGTTGAGGGAAAGGTGACTGAGGCACTGTTAGTATTAAACATCATGTATGAAGGTGGTAGAGGAACCAATGGAATATCTTATAAACCTTTGATTCATGGATTGAATCGGCGGGGGAGTTTCCTTGGCGCTTGTAGTGTATATGGCGCGGCATTGAAGAGAGGTGTAATTCCTAATACAAAACCTCAACAATGACAAAAAAAATTGCTCATCCTCAGCCTTCATATAAGCTATTTTCTTTTTTCAAATACGCCAATCACTTAAAGCAGGAGTTTAAAGGTTTACAAACCTTCCACTAACTTGATGTACAGATATAACATATGTATGCTCTAGCATCAAATTTAATAAAGTTTCTGCCTGGTAAACAAAATTACAATACAAAATTTTCCTGGCCGGTGTTGAGAAATCTCTGACTCAAAACTTATGCGCGATTCATGTATTGCCCAGTTCTGGTATCCACCATTATTTCATCACCTATATTTACAAAGAGTGGGACATTGACAATAGCACCGGTGTCGAGAGTCGCTGGCTTTGATCCACCTGCAAGCAAAGTTCAGTTAGAAGATGTTGCCTCTTTGATTGTTGATAACAAAGAACTGCGACATTTAGTTATAGACAGGAGTTTATCACTTCTAAAACCCAAGACATCAATCAGGCGCCCATTCTGCACCTGAGAGCTGATTAATCAGCTCACCTACTCAGCCTAACCTTGTAATAGCATTTTTGTCTGCTGGCATCTTACCAGCCTTCAGGTCCCCAAACAAGTCATGGACTGATGGGTATTTACACCAATAACATACTAAATTTGGTCCTTGAAAATTGTGAGAGACACAAACTGCATTACCTTGAGCTGTGTCACCTTTAAGTCCAGGATCAACATCAACCACAGTCAGTTTCACTGTGATGGGGATGTCAACATCGATAAGCTACAAGTAAACCACAAAAAGCAGATTACTTTTCAAAAGGCCATAGTAATAATACAAACCACCACCATCATCTATGTTTTCTTTGTTGATGCCACTCACACAAACAAATATATGCATCTCACCATGAATCTAAGACGTACTAACAAAAAAAGTCAATGACTATCAAAACATTGCTCGAGAGACTGCTCTGTGTTCTTTAGGTAGTGCCCAAGAGCTCCGTCTGGGACAATTATTCTTGGATAAAAAGAACCATCTTGGGCACAATTGATCGTGTGCATAATGAACTTTGCAGCAAAAAGTGGGAATTTAATTGCTTGAGAAAAAATGGATTGCTTAAAAGAGAATAAGGAAAGTACTCTATCATTCCAAAGAAGCAAATTGCAGTCCATTCCCTCTTTCAGCCATTTTGTTTTGTCCCCGATACTTGATTCATTTACACGAGTTTCTTCATAGGTAGTCTGAGACAAGCGAAAGAAAAAACCTATTTGAGATAGAAAAATAAAGATAGCAATCACTATCTTATAAAGATAACAGCATCAGCTAGCTTCCCTGAGAACAGGAATAGATCCCAGGTGTCCTAAAGACTAAAGTGAATAATTTATAGTCCATAACTCCATACGAATGAATATCATATTTTAATTTTGCAAGTAAAAACTCTACTGAAGAATACCAAGTCCATGAATACAAACTGGGGACCGTCTTTGTATGTGAATTGCTTTGTTTCCTTGTATATATTTGCCTCATTAATCTGGAAAAACAATCACACATGAGAATGTATATATGTCACTGTACTGTACAGACATCTAAACATGACTGACCATTGCACTTGGTATCTGTTGATGATATCTATTGTTGAAAAATTTGTGTCATGTAACATGAAGATACATAACATATCTGGTCTCACAGAAAGATTCACCGAAAGGTGACGACCTCAGCCTGGGGAGGAGGTCTGGTGGCATTACGAACATAATACTTACACCATGACATTTTGAAGCATACCTTGGATACAAGATATTTGTATAAATATATGACTCATTCCTTAACAAGGTTTGTGAAAAATAATCCAGATGGAGTATCTTTTCTTAGAAACACAGTAAACCATCAAAAACTAAATAAATTATGTCATATGCTACATGTTCAGTTGACTTGTTTACTTGTTAGCAACTAACAATTGCATCAAACTTTATATACATTTGAAAACAGAAATTAATGATGGATCAATGAAATCAATGAACATTACTGTGCTGCCCGCTCGAAATGTTTTCTCAACAGTGTTTCCTGATACATAATTGCGCATCTTGGTCCTTACAAATGCAGCCCCTTTCCCAGGTTTCACATGAAGGAATTCTACAGAAGGCCAACAGATAGAAAACTAATAAGCTTCCATTGACTTATGACTTATACAAATAAATAGTTGTTTGCCTGACCAAATGAAAAGATTCCTCCTGGGAATATTAGAACATATGAAAACAAGACAATTCAGATATAGAGGCAGATTACAATGGGGTACACCTATAACCAATTTAAACATCCCTAGAAACTCTTTGACATACCAAAAGTCTCAAATTAGCATCATAGTGTTCAAAAGGCTTTTGATTTTTTCTAATTACACACACACATCATGATACCATGAAATTCCAAATCTCCCATGGGAGCCCCATAAACCAACCTAAAGATACAGGCTCCCTAGAGTACATCTATCGTAAGATTACCAGCAAAGAAACACAAATGTCATGTGAGTAATACTAAAAATAGTAGTTATAAAAACAATAAAAATTATAACTTCAGCAATTAGATATAATATGATACAGAGACAGGGGTCCCAGAAATGAAGATTTCTATTTAATGTGAACAATATACCAGAAAAACTCAATATGTAATATACCCAATAACCAAAAAGCCAACATTTTTCGGCTTAAACTAAAACGAATAAAAAAAACAAATGAGGAGGAAGAAGAAGATATAAGTACCTATAACTCGCCAAGGAGCTCCATCAACTTCAATGTTGGAACCCACTTTGATATCGTTGCTAGAAAACGCCATTATCCCTGAAATTTTCACAACCCAACATCATTTCACTAACCCAAAAACCAAAACTTTATGAATTAAAATCAGTAAAAGAGGAAAAATCAAAGAGTGAGAGAGTCAAAGGAGCTTACTGGGACATCTGAGACGTAGGGGCGTTCGGGCAGAACTCCGCATTGGCAGAAAGAACGGCTTGGATGAGAATGAAAGTGATGATAGCTGTGATGGACGGCTGAGGATGGAGGAAGCTGATGAGACATTGAAGGATGTTGCCATTCCCGCCATTGCTATGGCTGTTTTGAGAAAGCAAAGGCGTGTGATTTTCTCAGTATTCGTGTGTGTTTTCCCGGAAATTTAGAAGGCCATGACAATGCGCCTGAGTGTTTTGCTTAGATAAGGACTATGGTGTCTGAGAGTCTTTTGCCTCGCTACTTGTGTTGGGCTTGGGCCTCACCTTCCCTCTCTTCGCTCGTTTTCCTTGGTCCATGCTATGCCCATTGGGCCTCTTTTGGGCCTGGGTCTTTAGGTCTTGAAACTCTCAAATATTTTTTTTAAGGGATTTGCTTTCCTATTTAGAAAGGCAATAATATACTAAATTATCACACACAATACGGATGTTAAGATTCGAACTCATAACCTTGCCTGAGGGAGCAATTACTCCAAACCACTATACTAGTTAATCTTATAAATTGGATAAACTCGAACTTATGATATTTTATCTCTTTTTTCACAAGATAACTTGCATGTAATGAGTATATATTTTATTTTATGTCTCTCTTCTTAAAGCATCCACAGTAGGAGGACGTATTTTTGAGGGTGTAAAGCCACTTTTTCATCCTCTTTACACCTCGGGAGTTGTAAATGTGATTTTTGCTCCAGTAGAGAAGATGTAAATCTAAAGATAAATAATTGATTTCTTTCACCGTTTCTTATGTAGGTCCCACTTTTGTCTACTTTTATTCATGTAGGTCTCACCTACAAGAGAAGTAAAAAAAGATATATATGTGCATCTCATGGTGGTGATGCAAATTTACACTTGTTTACACCTCTCCATTGTGGGTGATTCCGATCACAAATAGTATATATTTAACATATACTTCATTATACACCCTCCCATTGTGAATGCTCATGAGAAGAGAGATCCATAGAAAGATATATATATATATATATATATATATATATATACACTTTGATGTAAGTAAAATTTTCAAATCTTTTCTTACATTCCTCACTATTTTGGCTTTTTGAAGTAGTTTTCCTAATTTTTCTGTGTAACGGTTATGCATGCGTGATTGTAATTCTCATGAACTATCAATTGATAATCGTCACCACAATTTAACTTTATTGTCTTAAACTGAAAAAATAAAAACGTGTGCCTTTTGAATTGTTATATTATTCACTTTAAAAATATATAGCTGCATTGGTAATTGACTCTACTTGACAATTCTCTATAGAGAAAGATAACCACCAATTAATATTAATGATTTTTTATTATTAGTATCATGTTTATTTATAATTTTGGTTTATAATGCATTCCCAGTTGATAGTCACTTTGTTCAGCATAGCCATCCTTTCGTGGAAAAAGAAAATCTCATCAACCAATACATATTAATGGTGGTGGTTGTTGATTAGTCTCGTATTCTTTTCTAATGATGCAATTACGTGTTAATAATTCATGGTATTAATCATAACATATAAGATTAATTAGTCCAACTCCTATACACCGTCCCACTCTTTTGTCTTTTCATAAGTCCAAACCAATGTGACATCCCCAACACGTGCAGCAGCAAAGCAAGCCAACCTGCCATGTCTTCCGTTTCACAATTCTGTGGGCTCCACCCTTCTGTCTTCAGCCAGCGCGTGCGTTGCCCTTTCTCTTTCACCCCTCGGTAGGTGCCCACATTCCCAGGCCACCTAACATCACCACCCACTATTATGACGTCATAAATCCAAAAACAATCCGACGGCTTCGATTCATTCGACCATTTCCATCGTGCAACTCCAAGCGCTTTGACGGTGCGGAGACTCCGTGAAGACCAAAGATCCGCAAGCCTCCGCAGCACAAGACCTCAGCTTCCCGGCAGAACCGTAAATAAGTACCGCGAGAGTGAGCTTTCCGTAAATTCGCCTAACTGATTCTTTATTGCATGCGAAATAGGCGATTGGAACAGCTCCGTAGTGGCGCATTCTACGGTGCTATCCTGCCGCCGTCTATTTCACGGGTATTTTACTCCGAAGTCTTTTATTTATTTTTCTTCTATTTCAGCTCTCTCACAGAGTAAAATTTGATTTTTTTTTTTCCTTGTATGAAATTTAAGTTCGTAAATATATTTTGATACAAATGATAGGTTAAATAGCCTAAATTAATATAATTGAAGAAAAATAGTGCTCAAACTTAGTGCAAAATGACAGACTCACTATCCGACTAACCCGACCTAAACCACGTTTAGTAATTCGGACGTATATATATTTTTGTTTTTTCTTTAATTTGAAGAAAAGAATTAGTAAGCAAAAGAGAGGTGGGCGAGTTGGCCGAGTCTTGAAGCATCATCCATCGTGCATGCATTTTGTGCATTTTCTTTCAATTTTCAACTTTGCATGCACACGTCTCCTCCTCCCGAAATTAACAACAACCGCCGATCCAGCTCTCAGCTCGCCGAAATTGGACTTCAAGCATTTCATCGCCTCGTTTCTCACGAAATCGGTGTTCAATCGCTCTGTGATTGAAAAGTCAGAGTGGTAGCAGACTGGCCGCCCCTTCGTTTTACTCGTGTTTGCTCGAATGAACTAGTTCTGGTTCTGGTTTCGGTGAAAGCTGTGAGCTCGAGGTTTGCTTCCTTCTCTTTTATGTCTCTCTGTTCGTAGTGTTGCTGATTTGGACCTCTTAGTTGGTCAATTTTGTGTTTTTTGGCTTTCTCCAAAATTATGAGGATTAGATTGGGGATTTATGTGGATTAGTTTCCGATTGGATTGAAATTTGTTGAAATTTACAGAATTTGAGTGCGAAAATGGAGCCGCGCACTTGCGTGAACTCAGCTTGCGGGACCTCGAGCTCGATCGAGTGGAAGAAAGGTTGGGCCTTGCGATCTGGAGGATTCGCCAATCTCTGTCTCAAGTGTTGGTAATTAATTCACTAACTTGTTTAATAGTTGGCTTTAGCACATAATGTTTATGTAATTCTTTGGCTCTGGATTTGGTTGAGTTTTCTGTTTTTAAATTCATCGACGTATTGGATGTTTCAATGGATAGTCTTCTATTTCCACGTTCTGCTCTGGTTTTGACGGCTACATGCTAATTTTGGCCGTTGCATGGAATTTTATTTTTTCAATTTTTCAATTTTATTTTTTCCCGATTTTACTTTGTTTATTTTGGCATTTTATTTGTTGATTTTTCTATTCTATCTCCTACATCCGTATTGTTTCAAACTAATTGTATTATTCATTTGAAAAATGGAATATAATACTTCGTATACAACTCAATCTTATTATAAAAGTGGTAATTAAAATTTCGCATTACCACTGAATTAAATGGAGCTAACCATTACAAAAGCGACTAAAGAGTTTTGGGGGAAATTATGGCTAGAACTGTATATGTTGTGTTGAGATTATTCCAAGCATTTGAAGTATTTCATTGCATCCACGCATGAGGTTGTGGGATCTTGGCCAATAGAAAGAGAAAATCTAGATTTTTATGGGTGCGGATCACTTATTGGTGTTGTTTATTAGTAGCTGCAAATATTCTATATAAAATTTGAAATGGCTTCATGATATGAAATACTTATGACTTGTATTGTGATATGAAATTTGTATCGACTCTAGGTCTGCATATGAGCAATCAATTTTTTGTGATATTTTCCACTCAAAAGAATCTGGTTGGAGGGAGTGCATACTATGTGGCAAGGTGAGCATATCTAACAAAGAAAGGATTTTGTGTTTGGTTTCCAGACCTCTCCTCCCCTTACTTTGGCTCTTCCGCTCTAATCAATTGCACCTAATAGAATTTGTTCTCTGCAGCGTCTCCATTGTGGATGCATTGCTTCAATGTTTCTGCTTGATCTTCTTGATGGTGGTGGTGTGAAGTGTATAAAATGTGCAAAAAGTTCAGAACCTCAACCTGTAAGATCAGTTTGTATTGGTAAATTTTGTAAAATTATAATGATTATTAAGGCATGGCTGTCCTAACCTCAAAAAGATGGTAGATGTCGTTCGTATATCTTTCTTGCTAGAAGGAGTAATATAGAAAGCATTAAAGAACGAGTACCATGGTCTGAATTTGGTCAATATCACCAATTTCTTGTGATGTTCACTATCATCACATTACTGTTGGTTATTTCTTGCATTGAAGACTGTAGTGGAATCATACTGCATACTGAAGTGTACTCTTATAGTTTAGTTATTTATGATGATTTTGAAACTTATTCACACAGATTTTAAGTGATGAAAAGCCTGATGGACTTGGAATATCCAAAATCAGTGAGCTGCAACCAACTGCTCAAGACAATCAATTGGATGGAACTAATGTTGAAAAATTGAAGCTTATTCAGTTGGGAAATAATAAAGATTGTAATGGGTTTAGGAACTTGCTTCAGTTTCAGAACAATGATGCAAATGGATTATTGCAGAAAATGAAACATGCCGATACTCCGCCTCCTGTGGGGGAAATTGGAGGCACATGTTTATCAAACTTTAATCTGGCATCCAATGGATCATCTGAAGCTCCCAAAGCAGAAGTTTTCAAAGCAAACTTAGGGATAAATGATATCTATGACTCACTTCCGCAGACAAATTTGAGTATGTCCCTTGGTGCACCTTTGGGAAAAGCAAATCCTGTTCCTGCTGCCATGTTTGATGAAAGGGAACACAGTAAGACATCCTCTCCACTCTTACCAGGAGCTAGGTCTCGCAATCTTTTTCCAAAGCCCCCAAAATTGGCCCTTGGTGCAGGTTTGGAGGAAAATTCTACAATTGCTTCACACGCACGTGTTGCAAGGCCACCTGCCGAAGGACGGGGGCGGAATCAGCTTCTTCCCCGCTATTGGCCCAGGATTACAGACCAGGAATTACAGCAAATATCTGGAGAGTATCCATGAAATTGTTTTATTCTCATGTTAATTACTTCTTGACCGAACTGTACATCAAATGTTTGGAGATTCTTATTTTTAATAATTATCCATTACCTCAAACAATGATTTCCTTAACTTTGATGTCTTCAAGTTCAAATTCCACAATTGTACCTTTGTTTGAGAAGATGCTAAGTGCCAGTGATGCTGGTCGAATTGGTCGTTTGGTACTCCCTAAAGCATGTGCTGAAGTAAGTTTTTTATTTTTTATTTTTTCTATGCTTCTGTTTATTAAACTCGACATTTCACTGATATTTGCGGTAATCTCCATCATCTTGATTGTATTCATTACTATTTTTTTCTTTACAAGACTTTGTTTCAATCAAATCTGAACCACCATGCAGGCATATTTTCCTCCCATTTCTCAACCCGAGGGTCTTCCTTTACGGATTCAAGATGTGAAGGGAAAAGAATGGGTGTTTCAGTTCAGATTTTGGCCTAATAATAACAGTAGGATGTATGTTTTGGAGGGTGTAACCCCTTGCATACAGTCCATGCAGTTGCAGGCTGGAGATACTGGTACTTCTTAGCGACTATATTTATTAAGTCCTTCTTTAGCATATCTGTGTGTGTCTGTGTGTGTGTGCGCATTCCTGGTTTTTTTTTCCAGTCCACTGGAAGGCCATTTTGGACCATGGACTACACTACATGGCATGGCATGGGTTCGTAAACCCTTGATTATGGTGATTTGTTAACAAGGAAACCTGTTTGTTGTCAAAGCCCTTTTTCTTTTGAAGGGTAGTTAGCAGTCACTACTTTGAGTGGAGATATTTTTTACATTACTTCTTATGCGGTTCTTTTTTATTAATTTTGCCACAGTGACTTTCAGTCGTATGGATCCTGAAGGAAAACTTATTATGGGGTTTCGGAAAGCATCAAATTCTGTTGCAATGCAGGTAAAAGCCTCTTTCATTTTTCATATTAGCAAAATGAACAATGTATTATTGATATGAAAATTATTAAAATAAACAGGATACCCATCTTACTGCCATTCACAATGGCGCTCACTCAAGTGAAACTTTCTTTTCGGGTGTTTTTGAGAACCTTCCTGTAATAAGTGGTTACCCTGGCCTTCTTCAGTCACTGAAGGGAAGCATGGATCCCCATCTAAATGCACTGTCCAAACACTTGACTACAGCTAGTGGTGATATTAGCTGGCATAAATCTGAGAAGCAAGAAGGGAGGACAAGGGAAGGCATGCTGCTGCCATCATTACTTGTTCCCGAGAGGAAAAGAACTAGAAATATTGGGTCCAAGAGTAAGAGATTGCTCATCGATAGCCAAGATGCTTTAGAGCTGAAGCTTACTTGGGAAGAGGCTCAGGATTTGCTTCGTCCACCGCCAGCTGCCAAGCCAAGCACTATCATGATTGAAGATCTTGAATTTGAAGAATATGAAGTGAGTGATGTCATTGAAATTTTTTCTTAAACATCAATTTCCTGGTCACTAGGCAATGTATTGTTTTTGCTTATATTTGCAGTCATTTCTAATTATAGATTACTTTGTTGGTCAGGGAAGTGACCACTAATAATCCTAAATTTCTGTTATTTAGGAACCTCCTGTATTTGGAAAGAGGAGTATTTTCATAGTCCGGTCAACTGGGTAAGACTTGCTTTATATTTAATATGTATATATTGCTTCTGTATAATTTTAGTTTGTAAAGTTAATCATGAATGACTGGTTCAACTGTTGTGGAACCATACACCATTTTAAATGGGTTTTTTTTTTTTTTTTCATTCTAAGAAAGACGCTTGTCTAGTGGAAATGTACAAAGAGCAAACTGTCTCCTTTGTCTTTGTGCAATTTGTCTTGTTCTGATACAATTGAATATTTCTGCTTCTTTAGGGAACACGAGCAATGGGCACAGTGTGATAGTTGCTCTAAATGGCGAAGGTTGCCAGTTGATGTTCTACTTCCATCTAAGTGGACATGTGCAGACAATGCTTGGGATCAAAGCAGGTTAGCAATAGGTTTCTTCTATGAAGGTTCCTGTAGTAAAAGTACCGCATGTCTCTAACTCTGTCTTGTCAGGCGTTCGTGCTCA
The DNA here is from genome assembly GCF_902201215.1 of Prunus dulcis. Lineage (NCBI taxonomy): Eukaryota > Viridiplantae > Streptophyta > Magnoliopsida > Rosales > Rosaceae > Prunus > Prunus dulcis. The sequence goes on along the minus strand of NC_047655.1, from coordinate 25,732,852 downwards.
GCACCAGATGAATTAGCCCCGAGGGAACTGGAAAGTTTTCTCAGACTGAGTAAGGGTATGTTGCCACCTTATTTGTCTCTCTTAATGTTTGAGGACCAGACAACATCTGCTGCTTAGTTTACTTTATCACAAGGTGTCTCCACTTATGCAATGTTTTGATTTGCTTAGTTTGCTAATCTGTTATGGTCCTGACTCCTGAGTCTCCCAACTCCTGTGGAATTGCAATCTTTCGTAGATTTAAAAATACAATTAGGAAATATTTGTATTAACTTAATCGTTTGCTTTATAGAATTCAAGAAAAGGAGAACGGTGGCAGACAATAGGCCAACCCAGGAGCATGAATCTTCTGGCCTTGATGCTTTGGCCAATGCTGCAATCCTTGGAGACAATGCGGCTGATCCAGGAACTGCATCAGTTGCTACGACAACAAAACATCCCAGGCATCGTCCTGGCTGCTCATGCATTGTGTGCATCCAGCCCCCCAGTGGGAAGGGCAAACATAAGCCTAACTGCACATGCAATGTGTGCAATACCGTTAAACGCCGTTTTAAAACCCTAATGATAAACAAGAAGAAACGTCAATCAGAGCGAGAAGCAGAGATTGCCTACAGAAACCAGCATGCATGGGGCCCTAGGGATGAAGCAGAAGTAGACAGCACTTCTAGGCACGTATCGTCGCATGTGGATCCTTCAGACAACGAGGCCAGGTCTGCCAACGAATCAGATTCCAAGAGCCAAAGCAAAGTGGCTGAAACTGGGAAGGGAATATTAGACTTGAATTGCCATCCCGGCCGAGAAGGAGAGCTGCAAGCAGGGCCAAACCATGTGAGTATGATGTCTCTTGTTCAAGTAGCAAGCCTTCCTCTTGAGACATATTTAAAACATAATGGTCTTACCAGCTTGATGTCTGAGCAACAGGCAACTAGCTCAACTTCACATGTGCCGCCACAAGCCACTAATGAGAGTGAAGACCAACATAATGAGAATCAATGTCAAGAACAGGAAAGTGGCGGTGAAGAAAGGCCGGATCAAGGCCAAGATGACCCTCTATGATGAAAATCCTGTTTCTTTTTATATAAAAAAAAATTATCAACTTATTTCTTGTATAATTATAGACTTTTATGTTTGTTTTCCTTGGTTTGGGATATTTTTTATTTTAGCTGAGAGTGTGAATGTGCGAAAAAATTATAAAATTAACTTGTATTATAAAGTGATTGGTCTCTGTTCAAAAAATTAAAATATTTGGGGTGAATATTTATGGAACTAAATTATTTGCTGTGTAAATTTGTTGCTCAAACCCTTTCTCTCAAAACATCTCCCAAATCCTCTTCCCCAACGCAATCTATATAAAATTCAAATCCCTTCATATTGGATAACAAAAAGTATATTTGACGAAGCTGGAAGTAAGTATATCCTAATTCATTATAAACATATTATCTAAACACAAGTTTGACGTACATAAAGCGATGAGGCTTGAAAAAAAAGAAAAGCTGAACCGGTTGAATTGCGTAGTAGAGTAAACGGAAGCTAAATGAACCCAGAAAACCAGGCATGCACTATATCTACAAAAGGGCATCCTCTCTGTTTGACCATCTTGCGAGATGGTAAGGTGGAACCACATCTTATCTTCTATATATTGTGTTGAATCACAACAAAAAAATAAATAAAAAAATAAAAAAAGCACATTATAGACAATCAAAATCCCTCAACACTAGCCCTAGGAACTGCTGATGATGATTTCCGGCTTTGCTGCCGGCCTAGCTCCTCCAAAGTGAGGGTGGAGGAACAAGCACGTGGAGGAAGGGACATAGGTAGGGCAGGCCGTCTTGTAGGTGAAATGGATGGACGGGCTCTTGATGGCGGCGAAGGAGAGAAACTTAACCGAGGCACAGGGGTTACTATTCCGTTAAGACTGGGCGATCTTGACATATGTTTTCCAGCAAATGCTGGCTCTTGCAAAGGAAACCTACTAGAGTACTTCATTTCTTGTACGATCTTGAGATGCTCAACAACAGTTCTCATTGTGGGTCTTTCCGATGGGTCCTTCTGAAGGCATCTCTGTGCAATGTCTGCCACAGCTCTAGCTGCTTTGGCTGGGAAGCGGCCCTTCAGCTGAGCATCCATGATTAGTGAAAGTCGACAGTCATCAGCTAGGAAAGGCCGGCTCCACTTAACTAAATTCCTCTCTTCCTTGGGATGACGGCTGTCAAGATTCCTCCGACCAGTGAGTAATTCAAGAAGCACAATCCCGAAACTCCAAACATTGCTTTTTGGGGTGAGCATTCCTCTTTCAAGTGTCTCTACTGATAGATTTGCCACTGCCTGGACAATGATAAGAAGAAAGGGATTCAATTGAGAGACTTAAAAGATCATGTTAAAATTTAAAGTTTGTGGGAACAGCGAAGGCACAAAATAAAATTAGTGCCCACATACAAAATTTGAAGACTTAGAACTAATCTGAAAATAAGCATTCAACTTACAACGGAATTATTAGAGATCTCTGCCTCAGGAATATGGCCGACACAACCATATCCTGAAAGCTTTGCACTAAAATCTTTATCGAGCTGTATGTTGGCAGTTGAAAATTCATTGTACATTGCCTGTAGATATGAAAGATAATTCAATCATCACATAAATGTACGGATACATGCAATGACATTATTATTTAGAAATTGAGTTGCTCAAAATTTCTAAACATTATGAGCAGTTTGACACTGGTTAATGTGTAAAAAGTGATGTATAAAGAAAAACTTGAAATCTAAACTTCACAATGTATACAAACACATGAATGCTCTGATTACCTGGAAAGGCCCTTCTTCATGCAAGAAAGTAAGACCTTGTGCAGCACATAAGGCAATTTTCATTCTTGTATTCCAGTCTATTGGGGGCTTGTCTGATCTTCCATACAAAAGCCGGTCCAAACTTCCATGAAAGAGCCTCTCGTAGACCAACATTTTTTGTTCTGAACCCTCACGTGCATGGAAACCAAGCAATTTACAAAGGTTTGGATGTTGCAAAGATGCAAGGGTGTTGATCTCATTTATGAACTCCTTTAAACCCTAAACATTATAAATTAAAAAAGAAGAAAAAAAAAGTGAGATTATTTCACAAACCATCTGAAGTGTAGAAGCAGAGGCAAAATGCTAAATATGATTAGGTTTGCTTTGTTCTATAGCACAAGACATATAATCAAACATGTGCTTAGAAATCAATGGAGATGAATGTGAAACACTTGCTTTGAAGAAAGGATATAAAATTTGAATAACAAAAACTGCAAAAACATGAGATGCTACATATGTCCTCAATTACCTATGCCATGGTAACATAATTTATTCTTGCTACACCATGAACATTGCACAGCATCTACGGAGTACATTCATACATTGTAAATGGATGAAAATCTCAATATTCACCCACAATCGGAAGTAGTTTCTAAAGTTCAATTATCAGCCACTATAAGGCAATCAGGGACCAGAAAACATGAGAAAACTGTAATCCACATCCTAATAAAATGAATGTTTATAAGTTACCTGAGTGGATGGGTGAAGGCGAGTAACAGTAGCTTCAAATTTTTTCGAACTTGTTGAATCATCTCCAAAGGAAGCCTTGTAAATAATAGACGAAAGGCCTTCTGACATGCATCGGTCTGAAGAAAAATTGTGACAAGCTGATGCTATTTCTTCATATAAAAAGTTCCGTAGTGTTCCAGTAGGTAGTGTTCCAGCAGGCAGTGCTCCTGTAGGAGGCAGTGGCAATGGTCCAGAAGCATAGAGAGGGCCGCTAGTAGTCACTGACTTAAAACTTCCTGTAGTCCTCAGTGCAGCAGCACCCTGAGGTGATGGGAGAGGAAGAGGTTGGGGAATTGGGGACGGCTGTTCTTTTATCGTTCCGGACCGGTACTTTGAGTCTTCTGGTTCTTCATATTCAACTGAAGAGAGAGCCTCTTGGTCTGCTGCATCAAGGGTCGATGGAGCAGATAATGCCCGTGTTCTATTGTTGGTGGCTCTGCTATTAACCGGCTGAATAGGTTTCACTCTGTTCCTAAAACTCGGGGGTGCAGACTGTAGCGAGCGGGTCTGTACTTGGGGTTCAGGCAACGTAGCTGGCGTTTGCTCCTTATGGTTAGGGACACGTTTAATATAAATACTCTGCTCAGACTTTTTCTTCTTGCTCTTCAAAACTGTGAAGCAACCCATAGTATGTTCAAAACTTTAATCTGTACTAGGTGGCCTATCTATCTGCGAAGGAGAAACAAAGTGCACGAAACTTAAAGCTTATAGTAGTTAAGAACTTTATGAATACCAAAACTAAACCAATGAACCCAGAGGAACTCTTTGACAAAAAAAAATTATGTCCACAAATCAGGTAAAATTTGGATTGGCAGGTAAGAAACAAAAGAAGCCAATTTAATTGACTAATAGAAGGAATATACATCCTCTCATAAAAGGATATAGTTAATCCCAGTGGCCCAGCCACCAGAAAGGATAAAAACAACAATTATTGAGAGCCTCCAATTATACAGAAATGTTCTGAAACAGATACATGCTACTGCCAAAATTTGGAATGGGGAAATTGGGAAAATGATAAATGAGAGAGAACATATCCTCATAGAAATCCATGTCATGAGCAGCAATCTGAATCACATCACTTAATTCCCAAATCTCCCAAATGCCAACTTGGCCATTACATATATTCTCTACCAATCAACTATGCTGCAAAATTTCAACTCAACAGAATCGAGATACGAATCCCATATCAATTCTGCTCCTTTCAAAAACTGACAAAATATCCAATAATCAGCACCCGCTCAACTTCACAAAAATACCAAGCCCAGATCCATAAAACCCAAAATTTCACAAAATATATTACATGAAAACCCACAAATTACAATTGGATGATCACTGAGGAGCTACCAGTCACACAATATAAGCATATCGGCAGCAAACCAACAAAATAAGCAATAGACAAATCAGGTGCCCAGAATTTTTCCAGAAAATATCAACCAGAAAGAAAAATACCCAGAAAATTTCAAAAAATTTCAAGCTTTCATTGGATTTGAAGAACAATAAAATGAAAATACGTAACCATTAAATACAAAAAAAAAAAAAATTAAAAAAAAATTACCAGCTTTCATGCAGCTTGGGATGGGATTGAGAAAGGGAAATGGTGTGATGGGAATCTGTGGCTTCGATTTGGAGAAGAAAAGCGCACGACAGGTCAAAGAAAGCAGATTGGTAAAGGTTGAGAAGTGTGAGAGAGAGAGAGAGAGAGAGATTTTAGAGAGGGAGAGAAAAGTAGAGAAAAGATGTTTAGGAATATAAGAATTGGGGGAGAGACAGAGGGAAAGATGGAGGGAGAGGGAGAGTCTCTCAAAGAGGAATGGAGCCCAATCAGCACTGGTCAAACCTAACAAAAACCAATATTTAAATAACATTAAAAAGTATCATTATTATTATCCTTAAAACAACAGAAATGGCTTTCTCATTCCAATTTTGACAATTTTACCCTTTAGATTCTTCTTCCCTTATTTAGGTTGGAAATGTGTTCCAAATGTCATGCGCCTAGAAAGGGTAGAATAGGTTGCCCCTCTTATAAAAATGAGAATGTTTTTGCTCATCATCTTAGTAGTGCTCGTTGAAGGGGTTTAATTTTTGAGATATGTGTAAGCTTACCACAAATTAAAGAAGGCACGTAAAGGTGTTGCCCGGACTTAGCAAGATATGAACAAAATTGAGTGTTGTTTGTATCAAGGAGAGTATAATATTAGGAATAGTTGTCTCGTTCAATTGTTGATTTACTTACATCAATTGAATAAGCGATTATTCATAATATCACTATCATTCTTATCAATAAACTTATCTTCTTTAAAATTAGGGTGTAAATAAAAACTTGCTCATGAAATGCATGAACTTTTTTCATTGTTCTTTGAACTTTAAAGAAAGTGGACATGAAAATAAGATTCCTTTGTACTAGTACATGCAATAATTGTTGTACTGCTGAAAGTGGGCAACCCAATTTTCAAAGTAGTACTTGGGAAATGCTTAATTTGTAGAAGCATGAATTCTTGGTCAAAAATTATAGGTTCCCATTATATTTAAGTAATGACCATTCAGATTCAGAATTGTCTTGCAGTCATAAAAAGGTTACGTATCGAAGTGCAGGATACATACATTGCACTCAACCAACCATATTTTCGTGACGGAGAAAAAACCAATTCCTGCATACCAAAGTAGAGGGTAGTTTGGACATTTGAACATTGGTTAAAACATGGCAACAAAACAAGAGAGATGGGGGAGCAGAAAGCATGACCAAAATGGTAAATTCAAGGAAGCAGCTCGATTTTCAACGAAGCGCGCCTCGATTGAAGTGACATCCCAGTCAAAGTTTGGAAATTAATTATTATTATTTTATTTGTTTTAAAACAAAAACAAAAAATCAGAAAAGAAGGGCATGTTTCCAGTGTGGGTCAAAGAGACCTATCTCGATAGATCTTTGACTCGCAAGCCGTCCCGTCGGATGAGCGCGTGGCGGGAAGATCGACGGTCGACGTGCGGCCTAGAAAAGGACACGTGGGACCCACTGACATCAACATACTTTGTCCTTATGATAATGTACAGTGGGACTAGCATTTGTTGTTGTAGGGAAGCTTTTTTCACGCGCCTGCACGCTTAGAGAGAAGTACTTCCCCTGCATCATGAACACCATACGTGGGCACTTGTGCGCCCCATGGCCCCACCCTCCTTCTTTAACACTTTACACTGTTCATCTCTTTTAAGCCCTTCAACTATAATAAAGTAGTGAAGGAGAGCGTGATCCATTTTATGGTTGCCCTTTGGCCATCAAAGCTCAACTCAATAATTTCAAACCATGCCCTAGTTTCAAATTTCAAACCTATTGTGATTCTATTGTGTGAATTTATACCTAGGGTAAAAATATATTATATTAGTTGAAAGAATTATGTTCTTCGTAGGCACGGCAGATTAATGAATTTGAGTAACATTAAGGACAGTCCCGATCTCTTGGACCACAGGAATCCAAGAGATTGTGGTCACCCACCGTTGGATATTAATCCAATGGTTCAAAATGATATATATAAATGTAATATGACATAAATGATTATTACCCGATTCAAGTCAACCGTTGAATTTACATCCAACGGTGAGTGACCATAAATCTCTTGGACTACAGGAGTCCAAGAGATTAGGACTGACATTAAGGATAGCAAATAAGACCGATCAAGATTCAGGTTGATAACAAGTCATCTCTTTGATTTGTATAGCTACAGCTGGGGTAGCTGCTCCTCCTCTTGCCGCCTATTCGGCTCCTTCGGCCGAACCAATGCTAGAAAAGAAGCAAGATCAAAAAATTTGTTTTATACAATAGATGTGTTGATTAAATTGTTGAGTGGATTTAGAAGCTCTTTTGTGGTTTGGTTGCAAGCTGAATCTAGGGTTTGTCAGTTCGAATGGCACAATTTCAAGAGCCAATCCGGAGCCTGGTGAAATTGGGCCTATTAAGATGTCTCATTCATTTGGGCTCCATCTTATAGAACAAAAAGTATGCAATGCAATGCAATCCAGGCCTCCACCAATGATGTTAGCCCAAGCAAAAGTTGAGAAAGGAAATAAAAGATACATCGAAAGATCAAAACTTGTAGAGATTATGTCAAATCAAATCAAGAAAATATGACAGGGATATCAAACAGGTAAATCAAGTTAAGAGTTTGGACCAAGCCCCACGTATTTTCCCACAATACTTCAAATAATTGTTAAAATCAAGCACTGCTGGACTGGCAAATGCGGCAGCAACCATTAGAAGCAGCAAGATGACCAAAACTCTGATGATTGATTGAGGTAGAAATGCAAGACCTCCATTCACCAAATTACCCGCAGAAATTAATTCCTGCCCAAAAAAGAAAAAAAGTTATACAAGAAAAAGATTTGATCTTTATAAATGAAAGATATGACATATGAATTACCTCATACGAGAACCGTTGAGGTTTCTTGGTGCTGCGAAATCGAAACTTCTTCACAAATATAAGGAATTTGGATTTCAGGGTTTCTTTCTGCTGCTGCCCAGGAACTAATAATGATGTGAATTCTGAGTTCTTTTTCGTTTTTTGATGCCCTGTGGATTCTGCATTTACTCCGAGAAAAAGCTTGCGGAGCTTGAGGGAAATGGAGAGTCGATGGAGCTTCCAAGTGGACGGCGCGATTTGGGTTGCTTTCAATTTGAAATGGAAGTTCTTAGCTTTGGCTTGAACGCTGATTTTCCATGCTTGCTGCTTCTCTGCTTGCATTGTGGAAGAGCTGGATCTGCTCTGTGTCTTCGCGTCGTGTGGACCTTACTAGCCGTTTCCCCGTGATTTTGGCTTTTTCCACTATTTCAAAAAGCCACTGATGCCTTGAATTCGGCCCAATTGTTCTGGATTTTATAAACTTGGGCTCTATCAAGCACCATAATTTTCAGATGTTGGGTGCGCTGATCAAACTTCTGAGGGCATGTAGAAACCCCTTAAAGAGAGTTCGCGCTACGAAATTGTCTTGTGTTGTAGATGGATTTTTGTTTGGATCGATTAAGGGAGTGAGACAGCCGAAGTTATCTAGAAAAAGAGTTAACAAGCGTTACACCCTCGAACACGTTTTAGAATTCACTGGGCATGAGAGAATCTTGTCTGCTAAAATTTGATCATTACAAGTACAACTCGAAAAGGCTATGTACAGAGTAAACTTCAGAAACCCTAAATGTTTCGTAATGTCCTAAAGATGCTCAAACTCGAAAACCCTAAAGATGTTCAAACAAATCGAAAACCTTAAAAAATACTTAAACAAGCAATCTTTGCTATGATTTCTTGTCCATTTGAATTGCTTTAAAATATTTCCTTTATTATTGTACGCATTAACATATCTTATCCTATTTCATTGAGATTTGGTGTACCCTAACAAATCTAATCCGGTATATCTTAGTACAAAAAAGAAATCTACACCCCATATCCAGGCGTTGCCTCCATCTCCATGTAAGCCTATGAAAACGAAGTGACTTCATCTCCATCTCCATATAGATGTTGGGTCTGCTAAAATCCATAGCCATTAGGCACCTGTCCAATTAGTGAAAGCTCTTGATTAGATACAAGTACTGAAGTACTTACAAAAGAGACCCGGAAACACGAGGTGGGTGGTCCCTTGTCCACTTATTATTGATGCCTATTGAAAGGACTTAATACAAGCCTTGCTAGCTATGTGACACCAATTAAAATTTACAATACAAGAGCAGACAACCCTTACAAAAATGTCGACATTTTCCCACCCTTTTTTTGGCATAAATTGCAATCTGAGAGGACCAGCCTACTATAGTAGAAAAACTTTTTTGTAACGGAGATATCACTGTTTTATTATTCTGGCAAATAATGCAATGACACGTGAAAATATTATCTCGCATGTCATTGCGCTATTGATTAAAAATAACAAAAAGTATTATTCCTATTGCATGAGAATCTCTTTCACTTCACCATTTACAACACTAATATTGCATGCAACTTTCTTAAGTGCATGGACCAATACTCACGGCCTGAATCAACCCAAAAGCACTAACAACTTCGTGATATAACTAATTCACTCATGTTATGTCAAGTATAGCCCATCGTGTGCTCTTGTTACAACGGTGTTCTAATGCAGCACTGATTAATTGTTGCCGGGGTGTTGAAAAAGAAAATAAAAATTGGTGCGAAACCTCACGGTTTTAAGCTTTTAGGGAATGAATTATCTACTTGTCTTCATTGATATTTACTTTAGAGAATGAAGCGCCAAGTAGGAAGAGGTAGCTCCTCTTCTACATAGGCCCAGTACGGATGGAAAAGTCTTGGTTGAGTACAAAATAGGAGAGCGAGAGAGTGAGAGAGAGAGCCACTTTAGTCGTGCATCAGTTGGGTTAGAGATAAGCAAGCAGTGATGGGAATAAAGTCTGTTCCAACTCGCCATCCTCTAGCTGTAAAACTGGACCACACTTGAAAACTAACCCTAACCCTTTAACTGGTCCAGCTCCACATGATCAAACAATTATAGTTTAATCATAATTATAATTTAAGAAAAAGAAAAGAACTTGGTTCTTTCTAAATTCTTTTCTAAAATTGTTTGATGATTTACTGAAACATTTGATCAGAAAAGTGCACCAGAAGACGATTTTCATCAAAGTGATCTCATCATGCTCTGTACAAAATTACAAGCTAAAAATAAAAACCTCCAAGCATTTTGCTAATTGCTACTTTGGTCTCTCCTCAAAATTAGATCAATAAGCTTCATACTGTAACCTTGAACTATTTCTACCCTGTAAAATTTTGAAGCTCCACCATAAAGTTCTCGACTTTTTGTTGTTGGCAGGTTTAATTTAACTTGCCTGCTCAATGACTATGACAACTCTGCCTTGCTGGTTGGGCTCATTGGTTGAATTTGATGGCTCTGCTGCAGCAACAGCAGCAGCTTCTTGATTTTGGCTTGCATCAGCAGTACTGGGACTATTAGTCCTGGTACTCTTTTTGGGATGGTGCAGTTCAAGCAGTGAATGTCGACAGTTTGGGCAGGAGGAGTGGGACAGAAGCCATGTATCTATGCACCTCACATGAAATCCGTGATTGCATTCTGGCAGCACCCTGACCTTTTCTCCATCTTCAAACTCTCCAAGGCAAATTGGGCATTCTGTGGCCGGAATTTCCACGCCGGAGCCATAAACAGCAATCGGGATCTGGCGCAAATGGCTCTTCTTCAGGCCTGTAGCTGCCAACCTTGCAGCTGCTTGTTCCGGCGTCTCCAAAGCAAACCTGTAGCTGCAGCGCAGGGCACAGCGGACAATTGAGTTGACCCCAAGTGCACATATCAGAGCACATAACAGGGCTGCCAATATGATCACCATGTTGGTGTCAAAGTTGGCCTCGCTAATGTATGAATCTGTCCTGTTCCCAAAGGACGGCGCCGTATTGGGCTCTGTGCCGAGTAGATGTCGATGCATATTTCTGGTGGGTTTTTAGCAGCTTGCTTGATGAGATGGAAGTTGAAAAAAATGAATGGAAAAAAACAGAGAAAGCGAAGGGCTCTTTGGTTGCACAGTCGTTCTTTTCTGGTGTGAAGAACAGAAAGGTGGTACTTGTAGGTCGTTTAAGTTACAGAATTGTTGTGAAGATTCCAGCTAGAAAGGGACACAGAAAGAGCATATCTTTATTTGTTTATGAGAGTGGCTGTTATCCGAATCAGAGACCCTTTTTCAGCTGCTCAACGATTCTCAGCTTCTTAATCAGAAATGGTCCTCGTTAGCAGGATAGAAATTTCCCTCCTTTGGAACCACAACCAAGCAGAAAAGAACCTATCTTGACTGAAATCTGGAGCTAGGAGTAACTTTGCATAGTCATCTTTGTCAAGAATCCAGAAGAGCCAAAAGGACCAGAAATTTTCTTCCAATTATGTGCATAAGAAAAGGTGACACGCCCAGCTCTGTATTTGAGAGAGAGAGAGAGAGAGAGAGAAGGGCTAATGCCTATGCAGCAGTTGGTAGTGTTTTGAAGGGGTCAAGTTGGTCTAAGGAGATGTGCATTTATGCAGCAGAGAGATAAAGTTGGGGAAAAGTGAGAGAAAATGGTGTCATCTTAGTCTACCTAATCATGATTAAGAATTTTAATAACCCTTGATACTGGCTTTAAGATCAGATCTTATTAATCCCTGTTGTGTATCTGTAAATAGAGCCAAGTAAATCCTATGTGGTTTCTACCGATCACAAACTGTTTGATGTATGATCTGTGCTTGGATGCAGATTCAGGCATAGTGGAAATTTTGTTGCCAATATCCAATTCGGTTGTATGTTGCTTTTGACATAATAGGGTACAGATGGATAAGTATGACATCTGTTTAAAGGAACAGAGAAAAAGATTTAAATAAATAAAAAAGAACAGAAAATATCTGTCTAGCTTTTCCTCCTTTAGTGCCTGCAAAAGATAGTTACGGTCACGCATTTGAACTGATGTTATGGGTTATATATGGAAGGAGGGTTCGTTTCATCCTATTTTTAAAGGCTACTTTAACCTAAAAGATGGGTGACCTACTAGCATCTCCAAGTGTTTGCAAATATCTATATAGCTTTTCCCCCTTCTCCCCAAGCCTCCCCTTCCTGTAGTGTTGATAAATATCTACTTAAAATGTTCTCATAATTCCTTATGAACACAGGCATATGCTTCTAGGTCCATGTTAATATGCTATCATATTTTCTGCTTCAAATGATTTTATTTGTCACGAAATCAATAGAATTGAGCATAAGAAAGAGCTAAATGCCATTGTGAAACCATTAAATTGATTGAAAATAGATCATTTATGATCCGTTGATACTTCTTTAAAGTTATCATGTTCGTGTCAGATACGTGTCGGAGTCTCACACTCACTTGGCATTTAACACTCCATATAATTCGCCAACATTTTTTCTCTACTTTTGATTTCACCAACATTCTAAGGGTTTTCTTATTTTTGATAAATTTTAAAAATTAAAAAATAAAAATAAAAATAAAAAGGTTCTAAGGGATTTCATACATGAGAGAAGACTCTCATACATTCTAATGCACTCAAAATTCAAAGCCTTGGCTTTGTCCCCTTCTGCCCAAGCCACCCCGTTGCTCTAATGTTGATATATATATGTACTTAAAATGTTGTCAAAATCACTAAATCCAACAAAAATAGATGATTCGATTTCTTTTTAATTATCCCAACTTTTTATTTGACCAACATTAAGGAGTGTTAACTACAAGATTAACATCTACTAACCTCATCGTGTGTCGGTGGCTATGCTATGTTTGTTCTTTGTTGTATAACATAAATAATTTTTCTTTTAATTTTGTTTTCTTGTAAATAGAATAGACTAGAGTCTAGAGACCCCACCATTGATATCAAATCAGAACATGTTAGGTTAGGGAAGAAAACACCGGGACAAACGTTGATCAAGGGGCCAAGGTGGGGTTGGGGGGTTAGGCTGTGGCCTGGCCCGTGATGAGCGGGACACATCTTGATGGGGCCCTGTTATGTCAGGCATAGCTTCTGTCGCTCGTGGTGGGGCCCACTTTGGGGATATTTGTGCCTTGTTTCTTCAATATTTTGTAATGAGATTTGAAAGGGCATTTGGTGAGTGATGTCTAATAATAATATAATGAGATTTGAACAACTTCACTCACCATAGCTCCATCATATCCGCATATCCTTCCTCCTCATAAATCCTTCTTGTTCGGTTTAGGTGGGAAAAGGAATGAGAGACGGTTGGCAGTTGAAACAACTAAAGCAGCACCACTATAGCTCAAGTCAGCATTCATTGACTGACTGACTTGGGCCCACCCCTCTAGGGCTTGGGCTTGGGCTTGGGTCTTGCTAGTTGGGCCGGAACCTTTTCATGATATTCCAAACGTGTCGTTTCACTTCGTAATCATCACACTCATTCAAATATTTGGAGATGGTGAAAATTGAAGCTTGTAGTTGTTTTTCTTTTTCTATTAAAAACAAACTTAAGACCATATAAGTGCAATTTACTTGAGATTAGAGAGGAGTTATGACCCCAACATTTTGTGTGTAATGGGTCCTATGTATATTTGTCTAGAGAATTAGAAGTGGGGATATGGAGGCAGAGAATGGTAAGCAGCTTCCATTCCCAATCATTAATGTGAGTCACTCTTGTTCACAATTGACTAGGGAATAAATTTGACCAATGAGGGTTCCAGTTATGCATGGTGTCAAGCAATTCATTGGGGAAATGTCTCAATCTGATAAGTTCATCTACTGCTTTTTACTTTAAGGTGCCATAATTAGCAGCATTCAATTGCTTGTTCCATATTCTTTCTCCTTCTTATAACAGTGGACCAGACACAGCTAGACATATATAATAAAAGAAAAAACCTGAACTTTTGTCCTAGGCGTCGAGAAGGAAAAACCATGTTTTAGTTTGATTAACTGCAAACCCCACACTGGTGACTGATCCAATGCTAATTACTTTGGTTAAATACTGAAGCTGCATAGATGTTAAGAGAAAAGATATATAATTACTAATTAAACAGTAGATAGTCACAACAAAGAAGCTGATTTAAACACAGGGGAAATCAAATCAGCCACTATCAAACTAGAAACCTAAACACCAAGTAGATGACATAACAACTAGAGCAACACCCACTGAAACCAACAGCAGACAAACTCCCCAAAGCGGTGCACGAGCCAGCCAAACCAAAGCACCAATTTATTCTTATGCCACTAGTTCAAGCTGCTGGCTTCCACAGAAACCTCTCACTTGATGCTGCAACACACAGAACTTGGTTAAGAACATAATAATGTACCTAATCATAATGAAAATATAATCTAATTTCATAAAAATGACTGGATTTTTTTTCATACCTTTTGCAGTCAGTAGAAGGAGAGATCTTGTAAGGAATATTGACCCCACACTTGCCAGGAAGGCCAGCGGCAAGCCCAGCATTTGCATTGGTGTAAGGGATGCCATTGACGGCTTGCTTCAAGCAGTTGCAGATGCTCTGGCGGTCAGCTGTGGTCTGAGCCAAGCTGTAGAGAGACCTGACCCCAGTGCAGCAACTAGGGTTCAAAGCCCCACCGTTTGCCACGTAGTTTATGCATGGGGTCAGATTGTTCACCACCTGGCCGCATGACACAGCTGCCATGGCCTTGGGACCACCAACCGCCATGCAGCACATCACCGCCACAAGGCAAACGAGCTTGAGGAGCTGTCCAGAGCTAGCCATAACGACGTCGTAAGTAAAGCTGATATATTATCTCTTTTGAAACTAACTTTTGCTCTAGTATTTGGGGACAGATAATGGTGGCTATGAGAGGGCTGAAGGTATGCTGTTTATATAGACAATGGAAGAGCTAGCATGTGAGCCTGTGATCTTGGGGCTTTGTTTGTGCTACTTGGTAGTTGGGAGGAATTGAAAACTTCAGTGGAGTTTTGTTGAGGATCTTAAATGCTAGCACTTGGATCGAGAAACCAAAATTCATGTCTTGAAATTAAATTTGCTGTTCTCGTTTATGTCTGCTTTGTACGGGCTATATAATAATACAATATAAAAGTTCATTCACACCATATTTTAGTTTGGGAATGCGTGTGAGATTTTTCTCTTGCCCAAATGCAAGCAAGCCCTCATCAAAGGTCGGCCGGATCATAAATGTCTAAATTACATGGAATTCCTTTTGAGTTTTTACTTTTTCAAAGTTATTATTTGTATAAAGAATTTAATATTTTTCTGTTTAATATTTGTATTATATACTTACATATATATTTTTTTAATAATATTTTTGTTTTTCATATATATTTTAAAGACTTGATAAAATATATGTTTTTTTAAAAAGCAAACATACAATATGTACATATTTTTCATATTCATGTGTATTTTACAAAATACAATGGGGTGTTGTGATTTCTAAACTAACAAAGACGCCAGGAGAAGAGAGAATAGCAGCAGACTCTTGAAAATGAGGAGCCAGAATGCCAAATTTATACTTGGATGTGGACTACACAGATAAGAACCATCTCGTTCATTTTGATCAGTTTAGAATTAAATGGACTTGGTCGTTCCTCTTTGACAAAAAGAGAAAAACGTTGAGCCATTAATTTACATGGTGCATAGAATCTGTTTCTTTGAAATCTGGATGCCCATCTATCCTACAAATGCATATCAATTTTATGTGATTTACTACACTGCATTGTGTTGGCTAGTCCTATATAGTTGTATTAGGAGATATGCCCATGTCGCCGCCATACACTAATAGGCCACACACGCACATATGATGATTTTGTATACGTACAGAAGAAGAGTTTTTCAAAGCTAATGTTTTGCTAAAAAAAGTTATTGACTGAGAAACTTTTTAATCGCACGCTAGCAAAGAACTATCTAGAAGACAAACAATGCAAAAGTAAGGAGCGTATGAAACACTTGCTTGTCGGTGTGCGTTCAAAGCTTCTAAGCCAATGAAGATATTCAAAATTTCATTTCGGAATGAAGATACAGGTAAGATCTTTCTCATTCCTCTTACGTAGTTTTTTTTAAAAATGCAATCCGTTTTTTGGCAAAGAAAGAAAAGAGGATATATTATGTTTATTTGGAATCTAGGGAAAGTATTAATCATGATGTTACTTGCTGTTCAATATATACCAGCACCTCATCTGATCATTTATGGCAGCTGTACACAATGAACTTGTGCTGGGGGCATCTTCTTCCCGGTGGTTGTGGCTAATTAAAATGGCTTCTAATTGTTACAAATTACGTACAATAAATGGAGAGCCAAGATAGCTACTTTTTTAATTGTTAGTGAAGCCATTGCCTCAAAGATGTATGATTAGAAGCTTTTAAATTGATTATATATACATTTGACACATGCCAAGGTATTTTACTTATTCCTCTTGCATTTGGGTTTGGGAGATGCGAACAATTGCATGTATGGCTCTATAAAATGCCTGAATTTGAATCTAGTCATATGCTGCTCAATATCTAGATACTACTAAGCCTACGTATTGATTCGTACATGGTGAAATTTTACTGTACATTGAAACTGATTTTTGTTGATGAAATTATCGTGTGGTTAGATTTGGCAGCCTGTTAACCTCTTGACTACCTTTGCGTGGTGGGGGGCAGCTACTGCACCACTCAAGATAAGCCATAAGCCTATTTCTATATGGTGGCAATTTATGAAGCCCAACTAACGACAAAATCAACAAAAACAGAGGCTGAACGAGAGCCACAATGTGTAGTTAGTAAACGCATGCACTCTAAACCAATGGGGGGCATGCCAATACTCAACTCATGCTTGCTACTGAAAGTCAAATTCAAGTGGTTGAAGACCATGATTGTGAATGAAATTCAAATTCATGTGGTCGAGACCATGTTTGTGACTGAAGGCCAAATTCATGTCGAAGACAAAACTTGGTGGAAGACCATACTTAAGGCCGAAGGCCAAATCCATATCGAAGGCAAAACTTGTAGCCGAAGGCAAAATTCAAAATCATGGTAGAAGACCATATTTGTGGTCGAAGGCCAGACTTAAAATCATGGTCGAAGACCAAACTCTTGGCCAAAGGCCAAATCCAAAGATGATCAAGCTTAAGGTTGAAGACCATACTCATTGCCAAAGGCCACCATATCCATGAAATTTCACATGCTCATGATCGAAGTGTTCTTCCCACAAAGAATATTTTCTCCCTCTACACCCTAGACACATGTCTAGAGAGAGAGAAAACAGGGCATCTGTGGGAGCAAAAATTAAGGCCCAAGTAACAAGCCACTTCTCATGAACCCTAAAACTGAGAAAGTGGAGGGAATCAAATAACATGATATCCACTACCATAGAATGTGGAGATAAATATGGGATATGAGACTTGGAGTCTAAGGATTCAGTGCCTATAAAAGGCCAATTAATTTCCCAGCATAAGGGGAGAGAGGTATGAGATTATTATGACTACACAATATTCCTGAGTGTCGGAGTGTTTTCTTGCAGGTACTCCCCTCTCATTGGTGGCAATCGAAGATGGTGTCCGACTTCTCAACATGGAATACAAGATTATTTGTTGGAGAACTCGAAATTTCATGCTCCAACAAAACATAAAACATCCGATTATCACATTGCTAGTTGTAATAGGAAGATGTTTGATTGGATTACGAAATACCTATACAAAGTCCTCCAAATGTCCACTGTACATTATCAAGCAGTACAAATACAACAGGGTAAGGATTTAGTTAGCAAGTTTTGCATTCCTTTATAGGCATATATAAAAGAAAAAAAAATTGAGTTTACAAACCAATTGTGTACCCTGGGAAATAGCTCTTCATGCCGGATATCAGTACATATTTTGAGCTTTTTAGGCTTTTCAGGAATCTGAGGGTTTCTAGATCTTCATCAATTACTTTCCAATTAGTTTCCATGATATCTAATGTCAAAGTGTTGCTGCCTGTCCCAAATGCTTCATATCATAGGTGCATTCTAGCATTCAAAACCAAGTAGAAGATAGGTTCACTGATACTTACATTTTTAGCTCAAAAGAGTACAACAAATAGGGCAACGATGAAACAGCCAGCAGCTATTCGTGTACCAACATGTTTTGTGGATGCATGCTGAAAAACACTTCCAAAGAACTCTATGAGAAAACTTATACAATCCCCATAAACAAAATTCATTGGCACAATTAAGATATCTGAGATCCACCGCGTTGGAAAGAATGAATCTACAGAAGTTATAGCATGATGGAGGGAAAGTGATTGAGCTAATAGGCGATGAGAATGACAGAAATATAACCATTTTAGTAACTACACAAGTAATTCATTTCAGCTTTAGTGGAAGCAAAGCATATACCTCAAGACAAAATCACAAGACCAAGGTACATGGCTCCGCAGAGAAACAAGAAAGATATAAACCCCCACAAGTAAAGCTCTTCAGAGTCAGAAAGAACCACACAAGTACGGCATAAGAGCATCCCTTGTACTTTGTCCAGCAAAAGAAATGGAAATGCATAAAAAATATCAGAAGGAAAGCTCTCAGGCAAAAATCTTATTAACAATATAAGAAGCTCACCAAATGACACCCCAATGACCCCATCCACAACCAGTACAGCAAGGACACTCTTCTGCAAATTTCTCATGTTAAACTGTTGCATGTACCCACTCGAATGCTTATAGGTGCATTTTAGCATAGGAAGCAAGGTAACAGGCAAAATCAAGTAAATGATATGTGAATTAGTACTTACATTTTTAGCTATAAACAGTACAACCAGTAAAGCAGCAACAAAACACCCAGCAGCTATTCGTGCAGTAAGAAGATTTGTAGATGCAATAATCCATAGCATCCCCCAAAAAGGATGAACCAAGATTTGGAGTGAAACGTAAATGGAAACAATTACATAGAACATATTTGGACACAGCTCTCAATGGAGAAGAGCTAAAGATTCAACTAACTGAAAAATAAAATAGGTCAAAGATACAGTATAATACACCACCACGGGTTTGTGTGGTTCCACCCTCATCTGCATGAACTTGAATCCCTTCTACCTGCAAACTAATCTGTATCATTAGCGGCCGCAAATAAATGAAAGACTTTCTAAACTTAGCCAATTACGAAGCTACCTAGGTCAGAATTTGACCTCACCAAGATGATGAGTCAGAGAGAGAGAAAGTAGATACTCATGAAATTATGAGTTTTCATTAGGATATATCGTAGCAAGGCATTCTGCTGCAATGTATCAATTTGAGCAATGCAAACTTAACAATGTCCTTCCATTTGTTAACAGAATACAATAAAGTGCATACAGAAGTAGCGAAAAAGAACCATTGCCATGTACAGATTATAACTATTGAAGAACGCATATGAAAGGGCATTAATTAGTGCCGGAAGAAATTTGCTTTTTTCCTCACTTGAGTTATCAGTCACAAAAATTATACTAAATAAAATTCATTAATTCAACAACCCAAGAGCAAGGCGACGCAGGCATTCTGTTACAATTTATCAACATGGGCATTGTGAAAAGTTTATATGAAAATATGAAAGAACAGAGCTTCTTGCATGACCACTTGTAAGTTTACAAGCAATAGCATGGCTCGCCTCTTGAAGAAACAGTGACAAGCTTAAATGGTCTCAGCAGTATTGTCCACAACTACAAGGACTGAAGAATGACTTACTCTACATGACTTGTAAACAGTACAGCAGAAAGGAGTACTAACACCAACAAACTCCATAATTTGATAGAAAATATCCATGAAAACATCTTGCTTTCAAAATGATTGTAGGGAAAAGAGAAGCTTCAAGCTCCAACTGTCACTAATCCAAACCGGATTGTATTTCACTAATCCAAACCATCTATTTTGTAGATACTCATTCAAAGATCATCTCTACAAAAAATCACTTGAATCAGATATCATTTGACCACTCAATTGAGTTATTGAAATTTTAGTATTTTCTTAAAGCACCGTGTTCATTGATTTTGTAAGACACAATTGGATGTCGAAACGGTTTCCGATTTGTCTAGTTTTTTGTAAGGATGATCTATGAATGAAGACCTAAAAAATAGATGGTTTGGATCATTGGGAAAAAAATGGTATGGTACGCTAAAGGACGTCCCTTAAATAATTATTTGAGGGATCCCTCAATAGAAGGGGACTTACTGTTTTAAATATAGTCGAATGGCTATACTTTTTAAATATATTATTATATTTAAATAGTATAGCCGCGCGGCTATACTGTTTTAAATATATCATTAGATTTACATAGTATAGCCGCGCGGCTATACGCCTTAGATTTATATAATTTTTTTCAAAGTATAGCCGGGCGGCTATACTGGGGTCCTTTTTTTTTTCTTTTTTCTTTTTTTAATAAATAATTTTTTTCCCTAATTTTTTTATATTTATCATAAGAGTAATTCAGAGTATTATCTATTACTATTAGGTCATTACCTGAGTTTCTATTGTCCGATGTTTCGAATCTGAGACCACTAATTTACAAATTAAGGTCATTTGGGTTAGACATGACAACTGATGCAAATTGTAGATAATGTGACATGTCACAAATTCTATCCCAAAGGAAAGTTTAGTATTCTTGTATGAGGAGGCGTTGAGGGGTGTCTGTCTTTGTAAATCCATATACTTGTTTCAATCTTGGGTTTTTGTTTTGTTCTTTTGTACGAGGTAGCTGAATCACAAACTAAATAATCAAGGCTCATGAAGTCATGGTCATAGTAGGCCCTCACCATATATTAAGTTCATCATATAGTTGTTTGGTGGTGCATGCTATAACAAATCTTTGAATTTACATCATATAGTTCTTAAAAAGAGTGCAAGAGTGAGTGAATTGTTGAATTTACATCCAATGTTCATCATAGTAACCAAAAATCTCTTGAACCCCTGTAGTCCAAGAGATCAAAACTATTGTTATATATTAATATTATTGTATAAATTTCTCGGTTACAAGGAGAAACACAAAATTAACAAACTAATAAGGACCAAATTGTATTGTACAATTCGATATTTTCAGAAAAGCTCTATCTCTCTCTCTCTCTCTCTCTCTCTCTCTATATTTGGTTAGACTTTGTTTGTTTCAACCAAAAACTTTCATGGAGAAACAAGTTTCTTTTTTGGGTATGAAAATATTCATAGATAACTCAGAGCGGCAGCAAGACCCAAGACATACAAAGGCCCGATATAACAGACTCCGAAGCCCAAAATAAATAAAAAGCTAAAAGGCTGCAGCACACAAGACATTGATGACTTGTTTGGGAGTGATTTTAAGAATGCCAGAATCACTTACAGGAATAAGTATTTCTCATGTACTTGTCTATATAATCATTTTAAGTGATTTTAAGTGATTCTAAGAAAAACACATTTCATATGCTTGTCCCTAAAATCACTTAAAACCATAAAAAGTGATTAAATTCTCCATAGAATTGATTTTAGCCCCCTCAATTGGCCCCCATCCAAAATCACTCCGAAAAAGCCCTACCATAATATTGAAAATCTAACTAATATTTGATAGATCTAGAACTTAGATTGGAATATATTTTCATCAGAAGAGATTTTCTAGAAAACGCTTAACACGTACCTAATTTTTGTCATAATGTTTTGCCATAAGTTTTTCCTTCTGGTCAAGACAAAAGAAACTTAAATGAATTTCGTCCAGAATGAAATTAATGGTCGGTGTCACGCACCCATCCATAATTGTGAATCTCACATACGTAATTATATTTAGGACTTTGAAAGAAATGGTCGGTACAACTAATGCCACTTTTTAATTTATTAATTTAGTTAATTTTTCTAATTAATCATAATCATATATAATAATGTTTTTATATTAATTTTTCCAAAAATTAAAATTTAAGGAGATTTTAAAAAAAAACATGGATAAGTGATCACTCTTTTTATTCATAAAAGAGAAGGTAGTACAGATCTTGTAGAGAGAATTTTACAAACAAGGATCATGTACTTTTAAGGAGCTGATGATAGAGAGTTCTTCATCACCCACTTTATTTTAGCACCTACTAGATTTTATCTCGCGGCCAAAAACTGCCTCCCCATCTCAACTTCAGTGGATCCTGCATTACACAATAAAATATAATTAAGGTTATTTTAATCCATCTTTTCAATGTGAAAATTGAGGTAATATAACATGAATTTTACCGGTTGCAGTCAACGTTGGGTCCAATGGGGTAAGGAAGCCTCACATTACAAGCCCTGGGGAGTCCGCTAACAAGTTCACCCTTGATCCCAGTGATTGATTTAGCAGTCGCGACCAAGCACCTACACACGCCCTGGCGGTCAGGTGTGGTCCCAGCCAAGCCGATCAGGGACCTAATCCCATTGCAGCATGGTACAGGCACGGCCCCACCCGTCTTCAAGTAACTTATGCAGGGTCCCACGTATTGTGACACCCTGCTGCATGGTATGACAGCTTGGGCTAAGGGTGCACCAACCAGCGTACACCCGAGGACCACCAGAACAAGCTTGAAGGCCAGGGAGCTTGCCATAACTTGAGAAGAACTATTGAGACTTTGAAGGAGCTTTGTGAAAATGTATACTTGTAGATGGAGGTTTGTGAGTTTGACTGTGTGGTAGGGACGAGTGGTCTGGAGGGGTTTATATATGAAAAAGTGGGAGAGTAAAGAACAAAGGCCACGAACATGTGGCTCCGAAATATGGATATTAGTTGGCAGCTAAATTCAATGCTTTTAACTACATGACAAACTTTGTTGTTGAACTACGTACGTCATATATATAGCTCTTGATCGGTGCAATACATGCTACAGATTTTTTCATGAAAAATGACATATATTATGTTTTTTTTAAGTATAAACGATAGTTTAAATTATAGAGAATGAGAGTTTCTTACACACACAATTTATGTCATGAGGATTCAAATATGAGACCTTTGATCTGCAAATCCAGGCTCTTTTTAGCTCGGCTAGATGCTATCACATGGGGAATATTTAATTCCCACACACCATATTTTTTTCTTAATATTGGATGCTCGTCCATCTCAACTTCATTCATCACATGATGCTGCAACACAATAAAATCCAATAAATACATAAAAATAGTGGTTACTATATATATATATATATGTAATTCATGTATCTCTTGAGAACTTATCGCCATAACAAGTGAACTTAACGTATAATATAGTCCGTTGATTATGTGATTTTGTGAGATATATAAATTTATACGTACGTGCTGCAGCTGAACTTGTACGGGAGGTTGAGTCCACAGCTGGAGGGAAGGCCAGAGACAACGTTTTGGCGTTCAGCGGTGGTATTGGCATTCTTGTTAAGGGACGGATTCAGGATTTTAAAATAAGGTGGGCCAAATTTAGGTACTAAGTAGATAGAAAATTCAACAATACCATGTGATTTCATTGATAACATAAGATTTTTTTTAATAAAAAAAAAAACAGCAAGAACAATAAAATCAATTACAAATCCTATTTGATAATTCATAACTCATAAACTGAAACTGATGTCCCAATTGCAAATCCTAATTGATAATTCATAAGTGCCAATTACAAATCCTAATTGATACTTCATAAACTCCAAAAAAATCCTCAAATTAAAGCATCAAGAAATTGAGAGAAGCTTACATGACGAATATAGGAACTTGGTTCACTTGAATTAAGTCTTGAAGTTGAGTGCAACATCAACAAGAGCCTTTTTTTTCTTCTTTTTTTTGTTCTCTCTACATGCAAGGGTAGGGTGGTGCTTCTTTTCTTTTTTTCTTTTTTTTCTACGTGCTGTGTGTGAGAGTTATTTTTTGAGATATTTAGTGATATACCCATTTCTAGCACTAATATTATAAATAAACCCTACACAATTGAATTCCTATAAACAAACCCAAAAAAAACCCAAAAAATGATAGCTAGTCTTATTGAATTTAATATTGATTATTAAATTACTTTGATACCCTATTGAGTGCTTTGGGTATTTTTATGAGATTTTGGGGTTGGGCTTGTTTTAAGAAATTAATAGCAGTTTTGTAATTTATAAAAAGTTAAAAGCTTTTTTGTTATGTTGTAAATGGGCTTTGGGTGTGTTTCTAAAGTCCATTTTATATAGGGTATTTTTATAATTTGAGCCCTCATATTGGGTATAATAGTGAATCTCCCTTATTTTTTCTCTTTTATTTTTTTTTTCTTTTGTTGTGTTGTGTGTTCTCCTCCCCCCCCCCTCTCTTTTTTGTGTGTTCCCCCCCCCCCCCTCTCTCTTTTTATTGACTACGTGCTGTGCAAAGAGGATAACTAAATGAGGTTAGGTTATTTAAATTGGGAAAGCTAGGATTTTATTTTTTCGGCTGGAAAAAAGAAGCCGCACCTGGGCTATGGCCCAGGTTCCCCAAATTAAAGGTCCGTCCTTGGGAAAACAGAAGCCACCTAACCTAGGCTATAGCCCAAGTTTGCCAAACTAAAGGTCCGTCGGCAGGTGGCTTATGCATGGCAACATGGCTGCGGTCACATCGCTACACGTTATGGCCTGGGCTGAGGGTGCACCCATCACCATGCACATGAGCAACATAAGAACTGCTACCTTCATTGGTGCACCAGAGTTTGCCATATTTGAGGAAGAAAGTACATGTTAAATCTTAACAAGTGAGCTCCACTTTTTATTTGTAAGTGTCCTAACGTTTGATCACTTTTCATAGTAAAGAGGTCTACAATTTGGATTGATAAAGAAAAACGCGGCCTAACGTTTCAATCCATGACCAACAGCTACCAATGATTGTAAGTGATCTCGAATTTTCTTGAAGGGCCAAGGCTTAGCCGAACCGTTATTGAAATACCCCAATAGGGCAAGGCATTGGTTCAGCTTGGGATGTCATCAATAGTGTGAGTTGGTCCAAATGGTCTGTGTGTAATGATCATGAAAGAAAATGAGATAAAAGGAGTTTAATCTATCTTCACCAATTGACAAATTATTTTTTCATTTTGACTGAATTCATTTGTTAATTGTTGATGTTATCTTTTTGTCTGAACGCTTAATTATAATTATCGATAGGAAGAACTTTTCTATCGAGATAAGCGATAACAATTCAACATTAACTATTGAATTCAATTTAATACAGGTCCAAAATTTGTTGCTCAGATGAGCTACTTTTGCTATTTTTTGTTTCGTTTTTTATTTAACTCTTACAAAAGGAAAAGAGAGTTTGTTTGTTTGTTTGTTTGTTTGTTTGTTTTTTTTTTTGGGTTGAGAAATTCTATGATTGCATTTATAATTCAGTCAAAAAGCCACTAGTCACAAAGGGTCAATACAAACTAGCCACAAAAGGGCCATTACAATAACGGAGCCATCTAATATCAAAATTAAGACAATCTGGTGTGTCTCCACTAACGATCAGGCATGATAGAAGAAACTCTAACATAGGCATCCCAACTAAGATTACAAACTTAGAATAATAAAAAAAAGATAAAGTTTGAAAAAACCAAACCATAACAATATAAATGAAACTCTCACAAAGGAAAGATGAAAAGCTCTCACAAAGGAGATATGAAAAACTCTCACAAAAGGAGAGGTGAAAACTACACAGAGAACCCAAAGAGTCTCTGCAACTTATTCCAAACATTAAGAAATTGCAAAAAAGATGGTGGTGGAGATCTGATGCCGAAATGCAGGTGAAGATCCGACGCTGAGCAGCAGCCGCCTATAATGGTTTGATGAAAATCATAACAAAACTAAGACAAATAGGGAAAACCCTTTGTCTCTGAAAATGGAGAAAGAGAATAGGGGAGAGGGGGGAAGAACAATGGCTTCCTCCCCCCTCAAAGTGGAAAAGGCTCTAAGAGTGTTTTTTGAGAGAAGAGGGAAGAACATTTCTTTTATTATATAAATTCCATATAGTATTACAATATTCATCACTTAAACATAAATATTATTAGTTATACAAAGATAAAAGATAACATAGAATAACTTAACGATTCCGTCAAGAGGAATCCCAAAAGTCACATTTTTATTCTCACTCTCTTATATTATCTGCGTCAAGCTCACTTCACGCTGCAACACCACAACAAAACACACCCAAAAGTCAGTCAACTATATAATATTCCACATTTAATTGTCAACAAGCTAGACCAAAATTTCAACGATCCACATTTAAAAAGTCAGGTTTTGAGATAATGTGAACCGTTGAATTTTGATCAAACCTACAAAAATTAAAACTTGGAGTTCTTTTTATTTTTAATACGTACGTTTTGCAGTTGGTGGAGGCGCTAATCTTGTAAGGAATACTAACTCCACACTTGCCGGGTAGCGCTGCGGCATTGTTAGGGTTGACTCCGGGGATGCTGGCGGAAAGCTGTTTCAGGCAGTTGCAAGCGGCCTGGCGGTCAGGGGTGGTCTTTGCCAAGTTGTTGACGTTCCTAATGCCGTTGCAGCAAGCTGGAGGCACAGCTCCACCGCCACTCACGTAGGCTATGCATGGTGCAAGGTTGCTGGACACTTGGCCACATGTTATGGCTTGAGCAATGGACACGCTCACAACCATGCACAAGGCCACCACCAAAGCAAGCTTAGTCATGGCAGAGTAAGCCATCTCTCTCGACTATGATGATGATATCGAAGGAAAAAGGAGTTTGAAATGGATTTGTAAGCACTTGATTTGAGAAACTTGAGAGTAGTGACTATTATGGCACCATGCTCTTGTGTTTATATAGAGAAGAAATTAGGTGAATTATTGATGTGATACATGAATTATTGATGCCTACTTATTACATTAATTATTATTATTGACTGTTAAATTAAAAATTATAGTATTTTATAAATAAATTCATTCTAACATACAAAAAAATTTCTAAAAATAATGCTAATACGATGTAAGTAAAATATTTTTATTTCATATTATAAAATTGAGTTATTCATCATATTAATTCTTGTCTTTAAATTCACAGTCGTGTAACATAAATTAGATAAGGTAAAAATAAATTTCCCCAACAGTTGTTAACCTTTTACAACAAATGTGCAGTTGTGAACAAAAAAAATTACACATAAAATATGTGTAGGAGAGTTGGGAGGGAGTTGGTTGGAAAAAAGAAGCCACCTTGTCTATAGCCTAGGTTTGCCAAACTAAAGGTCCGTCCCAGGCCTGATCCTCTACCAGTCAGGTGGCTTATGCATGGCAACATGGCTGCAGTCACATCGCTACACGTTATGGCCATGGCTGAGGGTGCACCCACCACCATGCACATGAGCAACACAAGAACTGCTACCTTCATTGGTGCACCAGAGTTTGCCATATTTGATGAATAAAGTACATGTTAAATCTTGACAAGTGAGCTCCACTTTTTATTTGTAAGTGTCCTAACGTTTGATCACTTTCAAAATAAAGAGGTCTACAATTTGGATTGGTAAACAAAAACGTGGCCTAACGTTTCAATCCATGACCAACAGTAACCAATGGTTGTAAGTGATCTCGAATTTTCTTGATTAGCCGAATCGTTATTGAAAGGAAAATGCTATGCTTATCACATTTTTTATACCACATTGTGTACCACCTCTTTAATAAAGTTGGACTTCATTGTATTGATGGGCTCCACCTCTATTAGAAAAGTGATACACAACGTAATATAAAAATGTGATAAGTCTAGCATTACCCTTATTGAAATAGCCCAATATGGCAAGACATTGGTTCGGCTTGGGCTGTCATCAACAGTGTGAGTTGGTCCAATTGGTCTATGTGTGTAATGATCATGAAAGAAAATGAGATAAAGGAGTTTAATCTATATCTTCACCAATTGACAAATTATTTTTTCGTTTTGACTGCACTCATTTGTTAATTGTTGATGTTATCTTGTCGCCTGAATACCTAATTATAATTATCGATGGGAATAACTTTTCTATTGAGATGGGCGATAGCAATTCACCATTAACTATTGAATTTAATTTAATAGAGGTCCAAAATTTGTTGCTCAGATGAGCTACTTTTGCTATTTTTAGTTTCGTTTTTTTAAAGAGGAGAAAGTTAAGTAAAAGAGAAAAGAGAACAACATTTCTTTTATTATAAATTCCATATAAGTATTACAATATTCATCACCATGTGGATGAAAATCGAAGTACTAGGGACGATGAGGAATCACACTTTGTTTTCATTCTCATATTATTTGGGGCCGAAAAATTAATCTCCCATCAAGTTCACTGCACGCTGCAACACAACAACAAAACATAGCAAAATCAATAAAATACTACCTTTTTTTTCCTTCATGAGAAACATGTATTAGTTAAAAACCAAGTTAATTTGGAGTTTCGATGACATGAAACCGTTACATCAAAATGCAATGGTTGGCAGTCAAATTAGATTAAATTTTGATGCAACCCTAGTTGAGCACTGTGGCGTTTTTGATACTTACTTTGCGCAGTTTGGGTTGGGGCTAATCTTGTAAGGAACATTGACTCCACACTTGGCGGGAAGCTCTTCTGCCAAGGTTGGATTAACTCCGGTCAAGCTAGGAGCATTCTCTTTCAGACAATTGCAAATGGTCCGGCGCTCAGCGGTGGTTCTTCCCAAGTCATTGAGGTTGCTAATTCCTCTACAACAAGGTTCAGGGACAGCACCGCAATTCCTCAAGTAGTCTAGGCATGGAACGAGGTTGTGGGACACTTGGTCACATGTTATGGCATTGGCTATGGGTACACTCACCACCATGCACAAGGCCACAAACACAGCAAGCTTAATCAATGCATAGCTAGCCATAAAAAATGACTTTGATGCTCAGAGAAAAAATTGTGTATGAAAATTTCACTTGATTAGTTTGGGGACTTGGGTGAGTAGTAAGGCAACATAGTCTGGTGATTTATATAGAGAGGAAATTGGGTGAATGGAAGGTCGAGTGACAAGACTTATCATCGAATCATTGGATAAATATGTTGGTGTTGATGAGTTATTTCTGAGTGAAATTTGTCACACTATCATATAGTGTTACACTTCACTCGTTATGTTTTATCTATTGATATTATATGTATAAACTCGTTATCTATGGCTAGCATGTGGATTAATGTGTACTTATTAGATTAACTATTAATATTAAGGTGAGTATAATTACCTTGGTAACATGGTAAAAGAAAATGTAACCATCTCTTAAACACATGTGAATTCAGGTGGGAACAGAAAGTTTACATGAGCCAAACACGTGCGTAGGAGTTGGGGAGAGGAAGTCGGTGTTACAGTTGAGTCCCTTAAATGCTGTTAGGCACAGATTGATCAAACTTAATTATATCCTAAATAATCTGCGCAGTTCAGGTGGTGCACCGACCACCATGGACATGACCAACATACAGCCTACCATCTAGCTTCATTGTTCCGGTTGGTCTGTAAGATTGAGATATTTACCATCATAAGCCCTAGTTCCCCATTTTTTTAAAAACACAATATACATGCAAAAGACTCACTAATATTGTGATTTAGAGTATTTATCATCGCCTCGGTGGGAAAAAAAAAACACAATATACCAATAACTCACTATTTGGATTTGGTCAGTAAAAAATCTTGCCAAAAACCATAATTGAACAGAGAATTGAATTATTATTCAACGAGCACGAATCCGTGTGGGTCCAAACCCACATGGGGGCAGGCATTCTTGTACAGTTGTACTGAACCCTTATAAAATATACACGTCTTAATTTGTATCTCCGTGGACTTAAGCAAGCTAGTTTTATTTTTGTTTTTATAAATATTTTCTTAGATTATTAGGATTGAGGAAGAGGGATTTGAATAATTATAGGAAAAAGAAGATTACTTAAACATAAATATTATTAGTTATACAAAGATAAAGATTACATAGAATAACTTAACGATTCCGTCGTGAGGAATCCCTAAGTGGATCACATAGCCACATTTTTATTCCGACTCTCTAATATTATCTGCGGCCGAAAATACTTGTCCCATATCAAGCTCACTTCACGCTGCAACACCACAACAAAACAAACCCAAAAGTCAGTCAGTTATGTAATGTTCCGCATTTAATTCTCAACAAGCTAGACCAAAATTTCAACGATCCACATTTAAAAAGTTAGGTTTTGAGATAATATGAACCGTTGAATTTTGATCAAACCTACAAAATTAAAACTTGGAGTTCTTTTAATTTTTAATACGTACTTGGCGCAGTTGGTGGAGGGGCTAATCTGGTAAGGAATATTAACTCCACACTTGCCGGGAAGCGCTGCGGCATTGTTAGGGTTGACTCCGGGGACGCTGGCGGAAAGCTGTTTCAGGCAGTTGCAAGCGGCCTGGCGGTCAGGGGTGGTCCTTGCCAAGTTGTTGACGTTCCTAATGCCGTTGCAGCAAGCTGGAGGCACAGCTCCACCGCCTCTCACGTAGGGTATGCATGGTGCAAGGTTGCTGGACACTTGGCCACATGTTATGGCTTGAGCAATGGGCACGCTCACAACCATGCACAAGGCCACCACCAAAGCAAGCTTAGTCATGGCAGAGTAAGCCATCTCTCTCGACTATGATGATCGAAGAAAAAAGGAGTTTGAAACGGATTTGTAAGCACTTGACTTGGGGAACTTGAGAGTAGTGAGTAGTATGGCACCATGCTCTTGTGTTTATATAGAGAAGAAATGAGGTGAATTATTGATGCCTACTTATTACATCAATTATTATTATTGACTGTCAAATTAAAAATAATAGTATTTTATAAATAGATTCATTCTAACATCATAATTTATACAAACAAAAAAATCTCTAAAAATAATGCTAATACGATGTAAGTATAATATTTTTATTTCATATTATAAAATTGAGTTATTTATCATACTAATTTTTATCTTTAAATTTACAGTCGTGCAACATAAATTAGATAAGGTAAAATTAAATTTCCCCACAGTTGTTAACCTTTTACAACAAACGTGCAGTTGTGAACAAAAAATATTACACATGACCCCCAAAATATGTGTAGGAGTTGGGAGGGAATCAGTTGGTAGTTGGGGTGGATTTAATGCTTGCGGTACTATGTTCAAGTTTTAAGATTGCAGTTGGATCCCTTAAATGCTCTTAAGCACAAATTTAGCCTAATCACATAAATGATCCCCCAACTTACTACCTACATGAAAGAGAAGGCCAAAACAAAGAGAAATCATGTTCTTTTAGATATTTTTCGTATCAATTTTGTGACAAGCTAGCTCATGTTATATATCGAACCAAAAAAAAATCCTGTTATGAAGACACGACATATAAATTATAATGTAGATCTTATGTTATTGTGTCATTTACAAAAATTGTCACACTTGATTGAAACTTTGTTCCTCATGGATCATGACTATCCCAAAAGGGTAAAACCAGGATAATATCGTATTAACCTTGGATAATGTCTTCCCCCAGTTTCGCTGAAAAAAAAATTATACTTGGCACCTCAAACTTATCTCTGTTCAAAACAGGGCTTGCTGTCAACTTAGTTAGGTGCACAATCAATAGGTCGGGGTCCCATGATATTAATGTGAAAGGGTGCACACTGCATAATTGATTTGTTTCACTTAAATGTTTCTTGTTGACGTTCGAGTACACCAGAGCCGTGTCTCCCCTGCCATTCGCGTTTGCTCCAAAACCAGGTACGAAAAAACTTTTGGTCATCAAAATCTATTGTTTTTATATATGTTTGTAAAACGAGGCAAATTATTAAGAACCATCTCTTTCATGGTAAATCCGACCGACTTTTCAGCTTTCCAGCTATTTGTTCATACACTCACTCTCTTGAACAAAAAGTGTAACATCTCACATCGAAGAGGGGGTGATATATCTTATATGTACATGCCCACCTCTATTTAGCACAAGGCCTTTTGGGAGCTCACTGGCTTCGAAGTTATAGAAACTCCGAAATTAAGCAAGTTTGGGCTAGAGTAATCCCAGGATGGGTGACCCACTGAAAAGTTGCTCGTAAATTCCCATAAACAAAACCGTGATGACAAGGGGCCCAAAACGGATAATATCGTGCTATGGCGAAGCCGATTCGGGATGTGAGAAAAAGCTTTATCCAAATATTGCAATTTGTAATTTGTTAGAATATCTTCTTTGAATACCTTAACTTTTAAAACAAGAAATTTATTTTTGGTACTGATCATGACATTTCATTTGATTTGATTTAAGTTTCTTGACCGTTAGATACAGCCTTGGATAGGATCCACCCCATAATATTCTTCCACAAATAATTTTTTAATTTGTCAATAAAATTTCGCATGAATGAATATGGTCCATCTCTATGAATTAAATTTAACAAAATATCAAATAAGTGTGTGACTTTGGGATATTATGGTATATGGCCCCTATCCCTTCGAGGATACTGAGCCTTCAAACAAATGAGGAAAAAAAATTATATATTTAAACAAACGAACTAGATTAATTAAGATTGTTCTTGCAAATGGAAAAGAAACGAACGAGATCCAAGATTGTTCTAGCATATGGAAAATAAACGAACGATATAGATTGCCTGAGGAAGATGGCAAGAGCCATCATCACGTACAAGTACAACCACAACCGACTGATATCGGTGACATGCACGAAAATAAAAAGAGATTAGAACGACAGAACACTCATTCTTTATTCTTAACGTAGCCTAGCTACTTCTACTATATTATCATCTCATATCATCCTTCCACATGTTTCTCCGTATCATCACTTCACTTCACGCTGCAACACATACAAAACCCAAAATAAATAATACGTAAAGTGTGTTTAAATTTTAAAACATAATATATAAAAAACTGTCAGATTATTTGATGAACAAAATTTACCTATTGCAGTTCGTGGAGGCGCTGATCCTGTAGGGAATTTTGACGCCACACAAGGAAGGAAGGGCAGCAGCGTAGCCTGTGTTTATGCCTTTGACTGCGCCAGCAACTGTTTTCAAGCACTTGCAAGCATTTTGGCGATCAGCTGTGGTCGTGGCTGAGCCGACCAGTCTTTTGATCCCGGGGCAGCAGCCCCCAGCGGGTACACCTCCTCGCTGGAGGTAACCCAGGCATGGAGCAAGCCCGGCCTGAATCTGAGGACAAGTAAGGGCTGCCTCGGTGATCAAGGGTGCAGCCACCACCATGCACATGAAGAGAGCACAAACCACCTTAAGGCTAGCCATGGCAATTGTTGTAGTGTTTCTTTCGCTTGGGGTGCTCTGATCAGTTGAATTAATGTTGGTGTGTGATGTATGGGGTGCAGAGTGTGGTGTTTTTATAGGGAAAAATAGTAGTGGGAGGTTGTGCTTTTCTGTGTCCAGAACTAATGGCACTGACTGTAGACGTCTGGTTTCAATGCCCTCCAAAACGCATGCAGAAGATGATCGAGACTCGATGTGCATGCATTGCTATAAACGACAGTCTCAGCTCATAGAAAGATGTGTTGGGTTATCAAAAAATCCCATTGTTCATTTCATATATTTGCAAAAAAGGAGAAAAAATTGCAAGGTGAACAAAGTTTATCCACACAATTATTTCAAGTACCATATATATTTTTTTCTTATTTGATTCGATCCCTCGTTTTGATCAAATTTCTAAAAGTTATTTCAGCATTTAACTTGGAATAATCTAACAATTATCTTTTGATGTAGTTTCTGGTTCTTTAACAAGAGAATGAGATTGCAAGAATGTTAGAAAGATGTAACACATGCATGCATGTGTTCTGGAATTTCTAATAAAATACTCATATGAAAAATGAATTCAACACAAGTAGATCTAGAGGTTACGTTTACGTGTGGTTCATCAATTACAGGCGCCCGAATTCAGTTAACATGCAAGGATGGTCGCCTGTAATTGGGGTAAGAGTCACAGTCATAGCCTCACAGGCAAGGTTGGTCACCAGCTTTAGGATCGTGGTCAAGCTCATAGAACATGGGCAATATGAATTGGGAAAGGTTGGTCACCATTTTTTATTTTTTCTTCTTTGTCTCCTTTTGTTGGTAAAGTTACTGCTTTTCTAGGGTGTAATTGTCATTGAGAAATGTAAAATGTAACCCTCTTCTATCGCTTATTAAAAAAAATTAAATTAAATTAAATGTAACCTGACTGACTGCTGGTTGGTAGTTGAACTTGAATGCATTACTGCATTAATTGGCAAAATTTGACATTTCCTGAGGCAGGGGTTCGTCTTCCCATGCTGCGTTGTTCAATTTTAATGTAAATTTTTTGCAGATTATCTGAATTTGTATATATACGTTTTTATTCTTGATAATTGCTATGAGTCCCGAATATAATTATGTGAAATTGATAGAACTGAGTCTCACATTTCTTATAGCATTTGCAAAAGAAAGCAAGCATTCTAAATTAGGAAAAACAGTAGCTGTACCTTGTAGACTATTGTCCTTGGGTTTTGCAACAACAAGAGCAATTGAATAGTCATCGATCTCTCTGACTGACCATTACCAATAATATTTGTTACTATGGGTTAGTGTGCCACACCCACACCCACACCCACACCCACACCCGTTGATGTGTAAGTGAGCCGACCACATTGACATTGCGCCATGCCTTTTCTTTCCTACCGAAAGCCAACAAGCAATAACAATGGGTTGTGGTCCACCCTCCTTCCACGGCTGCCCTCCCCTGCATTATTCATTCATATTTCCAGCAAACTAACTAACTAGGGTTCTACCTACGTTCACATAGGCCTTGAAGATTGATAGCTAGAAATGCTTTCGCAATCAAATGAGTAAAGTCTTCTTTTCCTTCCTATAATTATAAGACTGATAGTTAGAAACCCTAATTTCACTTTTTTAATCAAGTGTTGTTTTTAACACAGCTAATATTGTGCATTCCTTGTGGAAAAAGAAGGCAAAAATATATTAATATGCACCAATGAAATAATTGTGATGAGTTTGTAGTTATTGTGTGCCTCCATGTTTGTTGCATCACTATAAAACTGGTTACATTTTACTGTTTTGGCACGAGTGAGACACCAAACACTAATCAATGGAGCAAATTAAGTCGCTTTGAGTTTCAAAAGATAATGTAAAATTTGACCATACTTTCAAGAGCAAATTAAGTCGCTTTGAACTTCAAAGGATAATATAAAATTTGACCATACTTTTAAGCCACGCTGGAGTAAGTAAGCCAAATAAATACTAATAAATGAATAAGTATTTTATTAAAAAAAAACATGAAATATTTCCTTTAAAACATTACTCCAAATAAATATAAAACAGTAGAACCTTTGGCACTAGTCATATGCATTGTGAGGACAAGAAACACGTTTACCTAGAGAGAAGGATGGAGCTGAGCCTCGAGGCAGTGTCGGTATCACAAGTAATGAAAGAAAGACAGAGACACGCGTCCATATATCCTGCATTTCCGACACGTCGTACGTCTCTGTCCTTCGTTTATGATTGATTCGGACGACGGAACGGAAGATGGGAGACTGACGAGTATACGGACCCTCTCGTGAGGCCTCTATTATTTCTCTGAATGGTTGTGGGCCCACCTCATATGTGGTTGTGAATTCACCATCCAATTCAAATCCGACAAGGTTACCTACCAATTTGCCACCGTTGATTTTGTTGCATCTTTTTTCACATTCTTCAAGTTTTTTATTTTGTTTTTTTTAATTTGTAAATTGATAACATATTCAAGGGGGGAGCCCAATCAAACTTTTGGATTTGTACATCAAGTTTGCCAGTTATAGCCGCCCTGTTGAAACGCCCACTTGATTTCATTGATGTTCAGGTTGAACAACAAAATCTTGGAGAGTTGGGTCACATGCAAACTTCTTACTAAGGAGGGCCCAATGCTGCATGGGGATCAATAAGGCCCTTTGTAAGATGAATGAGGCACAAGGTTGACAAAAAGTCAACACAAAAACAAAACGGAGGTTGACGAATCACATTCCTCTTAATCTGATGACGGTAAGCCGTTGATGCGTTGTAGGACACACGCATTATTCTCAATTATATTACTTTTAGTTAGTACAAACGATAATCAAAATTATGTGGGAATGAGGTTTTTCACACACATACACACACACTATTATATTGTCATGGAGGTTCAAACATGAAACTATTAATTTACAAATTAAAACCCTTTTTAACTGGATTAGACCATGTTGACATTCACAACTATATTCTTTGTTTATATAGGCTGTAATTAGGGGTGGGCACGGTCCATATTGGATTGGTTTCACCTCAAAACCAAGGCCAAACCAATTACAATATGACGGTTTGGTTTGGTTTGGATAAAAGTTATAAATAAAACTGAACCAAACCAAACCAATTTAAGACGGTTTGGTTTGACCGATTTGGGCCTAAGCCCAATTCTCTTTCTTTTTGCATTTTTTCAACATTGTTTGCCCAATTTTAACCAACAAATTCACAACTTGCTTAATACATAAATCATTTTTTTAATATACGAAACCATCCTAAAACTCAAAATGTCAAAAAACTTCATATTTCACTAACTAATATAGTTCAATTCAAATTTTCATATATAGTAATTAACTAATTAGAGTATTACTCATGTAAATAAAATATAAATAAATAAATATACACATAAATGGTTTGGTTTGGTTTAAATCGGTTTATAAAAGTTCAAAACCAAACCAAACTAAATCATATACGGTCCGATTTAATCTTTAAATAATTTAATTTTTTTCTTGATCAAAACCAAACCAAACCGATAATTATAATTTCATTCAGCCAATTACATTAATTTGGCTGGATTGATGCCCACCCCTAACTGTAATCCATTAATTGTTAGGTCAGGCTCTATACCAAAATCACAAATAGACTGGATATTGGTCCGCATCTTGGCCCATATATTTAATAATCGAATTAATATGAAGGCCATATCTTTTAATTTTAGAGCTGCAAGGCAATAGAAGTCTATGCAAGTTGCAACCATCAACTTACTCATTCTCCACCATATCTTTTCCCGTGGCCCCACAATCACCATTCATATCAGGCAATTGTTGCAATATTATCTTCGAAATTATATTCTTGCAACGCATATTTGGGGACGTGGCAAATGCTATAGCTCCAGCAAATACATGCAAAAAGGCCCTTCTTATATTGTTCATGAAGAGATTGGTAGATTACCACTCGACCAAAAGTTTAAGCTGTCAATAAGGCTGTCCGAAAGAAAGACAGAACAAAGACTATAAAATCGGAGTTGCAACGATATTATGTTAGATTATCACTCTCTAAAAATTTAAGTTATCAGAAAATGAGCCAACAATGTATATCAAATGAATGAAGATAAAGTTGTTTAAACATCATGCCCCACTAAATTAATTAATGAAATATGCATCCCCCACACATGAAATCCAGCCACATTCTTCGTTTAAGAGTTTTAGCTTGGAAATGAATGCTCAGGAGGTCGAAGAAGCTAGAAACTCATTATCCATTTAAAACTATAACTATATATATACCCGAACATCTTCTCATAAACAGATCAGACAAAGGTACTTGCTAAAGAAGCAGAACTAAGAGTCTGTGTGACACATATGCCAGCTTGGGTGGTGAAGTCGAGGGTTGAATTTTTGGGGAGGGAATGGAACTTTGTGGATATAGGCACAATCGTTTTCCTTTCCACTTTGCATGTCCTTGTTCTTTTGGCGCCATTTCATTTCAACTGGAGGGCATTTTGGTTGGCCGTGGCACTCTATTATCTCACAGGCCTAGGTGTCACTCTATCTTACCATAGGCAACTTTCCCACCGGAGTTTTAAGCTTCCCAAATGGCTTGAATATTTCTTTGCCTATTGCGGTGTATTGTCAGTTCAGGTCTGTGAATCAAATGTGACAAGTTTTAATTGTAACACTTTATTTTTTATAAATTTTTATATACGGTTTTGGTTTGCAGGGAAGTCCAATTGAATGGGCGAGCACACACAGGAATCACCACCAGTTTACTGACACGTGGGACGACCCTCATAGCCCCATCAAAGGATTGTGGTTTAGTCACATTGGTTGGCTCTTTGATTATCGTTCTCGATTTGGAAGTGTATAGAAAACAACACATTCTTTCTCTATCTCTCTCAACATGCACTACGTAACATTTTTTTAACACCTAAGTTGATTTTTGCAGTATGAAGGACGGCTAAAGAATGTTGATGATTTAAAAAGGCAGAAGTTCTATAGGTTTCTTCATGTCACATACCCGCTTCACTCAATAGCTTTTGGAGTTTTACTATATGCCCTAGGAGGAATGCCCTTTTTAACTTGGGGATTGGTAAGATTGCTCCTAATGTTGTTTTTCTTTGTTAGTGAAGTGCTAGCTTTGTTGAGCAAAATAATAAAATTCTAGCTCAGCCTTGAACCGACGTTTGGTTTTCTTTGTTTGCAGGGTGTGAGGGCGGCATTATTTGCCCATGCTACTTTTGCACTAAATTCAATTTGCCATAGATGGGGCAAGAAAGTATGGGATACTGGTGATATGTCTAGAAACAACTGGTAATATTGTAGTTTTTATGCACTCAAATATTGTAGATATTTGTGTATTTGTGTATTCAAATAATATTTTGTCATTGCATGTTTAGGGTATTTGGATTGCTTACACATGGAGAAGGTTGGCACAATAACCACCATGCTTTTCAATACTCAGCTCGGCATGGCTTCGAATGGTGGGAAGTTGATGTCACTTGGTATGTAATAAGATTTCTTGAAATTGTTGGTTTGGCAACAGATGTGAAACTCCCAAGTGAGACTCAGAAGAAACGAAAAGCTTTATCCAACAAACTCAACGAGGAAAAGCTTGAAACACAAGTGAACAACACAAACCTTGAAACCGAAGCCAAAAATGAATGACGGAAGCTCAAACTTATGCTCCAAACATTTTACCATTCTTTTAAAGAAAGCTTCAATTCCTATGTGCTTTCATCTCATCATAATTAACAAATATTATATGTTATGGCCGACGTATGTCAGGCTATAATAAAATGTAAAGACAATGTGCAAAATGTAATAATGTATACAATTCAATATATGATGTCATCGTGTGAATAAAAATAAGAAAAATTTGTATAAATGTCACCTGAATTTTTAGTTATATGTGTGATTACCACTTGAACTTCTAATTTTTACTATTAATCACCTGAACTTTGCAAAGTGTAGCAATATATTTTCTATTGTAACTCCGCTAAAATTACAATTAAATAAAATCACATGTTGAACGTGTGATATTTTTTAAAGGACATTTTCATCAATTTATTAGAATTAAAAAAAAAAAACAGAATTCAACCTAATTAGTTATCCCCCAACCTCCCCCCCACTCTCTCTCTCTCTCTCTCTCTCTCTCTCTCTCCAACTGCACAAACTGTAATATCCCAAACCAAAAATTCATAATTAAGGAATATTTTATTTTACGAGCCCTCGTAATATTTTATTAAGAAAAAGGTGACTTTTTGATCGAGAAGGAATTTGACAATTCCGCTTGATCCATTGCGTAGAGCACGGTGAAACGAGTTCATAGACACGTAGTTGGCCCGAATCAGAGTTGTAACGAGAAAGTTATGGTCAAAAGAGTCTCAGTGGCACAACCGTAAATATTTCAAAGTTGGGTCTATAAAAACCAGCCAGCCCTCTCTCTCCTCTCGCACGAAACTGCCCCGCCTTGCTGGCGCCGCCTCAGGGCACCACCGGCCACGGGACCGGTGGCGATGGAACCGCCGTCGAGTCCCCTATCCTTCCCGACCCTTTTCAGCCGGCTTCACGGCCTGTGCTGGCCGAAAAATGCAGAAAAGCGACGGGAACTCACCCGAACTTCAACGCCGTCGATCTCCCTCCTCCGGCAACCATTTTCGTCGACCCAGGTATGGATTTTGAACCTCTCGATCTGTTCTAGCTGCCTGTTGGGTCGGATTAGATCGATTTGTAGTGTAGCCATCGGATTTTGAGATTGAAGTTTCAGTCGATTTTCGGCCTCCATTTTCGGCCACTTCCGGCCACTTTTCGGGGTATGTCCACGAACAAAAGTGGCTCCAAATGGGGTGTTTTACCTAGGATAGAAGTTTGGAGCCTTGGTTTTGAGTTTTTCCGGCGACCCGAAATCGCTTTAGACACCCATCGCCGCCGGCGCGTGCTGGGGTGCGTGGGTGAGGGTAGTGCAGTGGCACTGTATCTTGTTGCGACCCTTATGTTTTCACGAGCGCGTAGAATTTCACGGATCTCAATTTGGATTCCGTTTGAGCCCCGAACGGAGTTTCCATATTGTGCGATTTCCGGGTCCAATATTACCGAACCGTTGGATCGCGCTCAATTTCGGATATGTTGTTCCAAATAATTTTAGGATCGTGTAGGATTCGACGGATTGTGAATCGGAGTCCCGGATACTCCGAAATCGCGAACCCTGGGACTAGGGTTTGGAAATTGTATGATATCACGATCGTGGTCAATCCGATCGTTAGTTTCAGACCAAACTTGCAGGATATGGTTCCTCAAACGTGAGGAACTTAAAGCAACTCTCAGATTGGTCATTGGAGGTCATGGACCCCACGGGGTTCCGTCTCGACCAAGGTGGAAGTTTATCGCTTAATGAAGTCTCGAGTCTTTTCAGACGATTGTAAATATCTGAAATATCTAAGTGGGCAGGAAAATGACTTTAAAGTTAGTGCACGCACTTCTAGAAGTCGGGGGTCAGAGTTTTACTTAAAAAGTTATACCGAGCAGTTTTATTAATTAAACATTCATTATGGTTTACCCAGGCACCCGGGACCAGACATGCCTGCAGGAGAGACCGTCAAGAGGTCTAGCGAGCTCGGACCAGGAGTGAGTGGACTTACTTCCATAAATGATTTTATATAATTGAGTTGTATAAATGATTTTATATAAATGAGTTTATATAAATGATTTTATATGATTCTATATAAATGAGTTTTTATAAATGCATTTCTATGAATAAA
This sequence comes from Prunus dulcis, assembly GCF_902201215.1. Classification (NCBI taxonomy): domain Eukaryota; kingdom Viridiplantae; phylum Streptophyta; class Magnoliopsida; order Rosales; family Rosaceae; genus Prunus; species Prunus dulcis. Next base: position 25,692,019 of record NC_047655.1, on the reverse strand, counting down.
TTTCATTATTTGAACTTGATTAAGTTTTATGGAATGTTTTCCGAGCATGATTTATGCCGTAAAGTATTTTTATTCCTATGCTGCTTAGTTGAGCATGCTAAAAAGTGATAAAAAGCAGAGTTTGAGAATTTTACCAGAGGAAATAGCAGTTTAATTTCAGATCTACTGAAATGCAGTTATTTAGCAGACTTTTTCTAAAATATTATATTTTTTAAACCACCATGTACCCAGCTATGGTGATTACCCTCAGTTGGACCGATGTCTACGGACATCCAGTCTAATTTTTTCAGTTTTGTCAGTGCACTTGACATTGCCTCACGAGTTTCGGGGACGCTCTGACAGTGAGTGCCAGGATTTGCAGCTCGGCAGACTTGGTGTCCCGAGACCTGCCAGGATTTGCGGTTCGGCTGACTTTGTGTTCCCGAGACCTGCCAGGATTGCGGATCAGGCTGACTACCGTCCCCTGAATCCTGCCAGAGCGGCTCGAGTCGACTTTGTGTCACCGAGACCTGCCAGCGGATCAAGCTGACTATAGTCCCCTGTATCCTGCCAGGATTTGCGGCTCGTATAGACTGTGTGTCGCCGAGACCTGCCAGGAAAATTGACGGAATTACAGGGGTACATCCGAGTGGTAGTTTTGATTGATTGCAGTGCTTTGATTCAAGTTTTGAGTACATTGCTTTTATACAGGTTTGATTTCAGTGCGTTTATGCGAATTTGGATTTCAATGCTTTCATGCAAGTTTTAATGCTTTTGAAAGCGATTGCATATATTTCTATAAATATGTAACAGCGTTGATTTTAATATGTTTCAAAGATAGTTTAGATATTCAGTTTTACTCAACTGTATCTGATTTCATTGCTTTTATGCGAGAATTATCGAGTTCGAATATGATTTACATATAATGCCTTGAGTTTAGTATGCTTTAAATGCAGAATACGTAATTAGATTTACTTCACTAATTTTTTTTACAATGGGGGTTAGTATATTCTTAGATATTTTATGAACCTTTATTTTTGGTCCACTCACACTTTCAACTGTTTTGTGCCCCCAGGCTGTAGCGTGCACAAGACATCCACCACCGGGCCATCGTGACTTCCGCGCCTTCTGGTTCAAAAGTGTTGGTATGTAAAACAATTAAGTGATCCGTAAACTATCAAAATTGCTCTGATATATTGCCCTAAAGCGAGAATGGAACTTTTGGCATATTTATTGAAGTGTTGGCAGTTGGTTGTGTAGATATTTTGCTCATTCTGACAGGTGAAAATTTTGGGATTGAGCAAATTACAGGGGAGACTCTGCCGAAATTTCGGTAGAAGTCAAGGTCAAAATTTTAAGAAAAAGGGCAAATAGGTCTTTTGTGCCCGACATTTGCCAAGTGTCGGACACGCACAGGATTCGACTCGAATTCCAAAGCGAAATTTGATTCGGGTCCTGTCACAAACAACAGGGCAAACTTTGCAAATCAATAACAATTCAGCAATATTTAATTGATTTCTTTATAAACGGTAATTTAAATTAATAGAAATTTTAACGGAGTTACGCGTAGATGGTAATTGCTACATTTTATAAAATTTAGGTGGTTAATAATGAAAATTAAAAATTTAAGTGGTAATCTCGCACATGCTTAAAAGTTCAGGTGGCATTTATGCAAATTTTTCTAAAAATAAGGTAATTGAAATTCCTTTGAACGTTCCGTAAAAATGAAGAGAGTTTCAATGGGATCAACTATACCATACAAACCTTGAAAAGTCCAAAAATTACAGACATATTAAAATAGTTACACAGATAAATAAATTTATTTATTTTTTTTATAAAAAAAAAACTGACAATTTTAGGAAATTTACTACTATCTCAATTCCATTTCTACAATGTACATGTCAATCCGGACATATCATCATCTTCCTAACAAGAGCCCTTAGTTGGACGGCCAGTAGGTCAACCAATCAATCTATATTATCTATCCCTCATATCCATATTCATGTGACTTCAACCCTCCAACAATCACTACACGTCAGTTTATTGTTTCTTCTTACTCTCGTGATTCTTCTTACTTTTCACAAACTCCCCCACCCCACCCTAAACAAAACATGATTAAACTATATTATCATCTAAACTTTGTGTTTTTGGGTTGACATTTGCCTTTAATAGTTATGAGCTTGTCGGTTTAGAGGAAAGGAAAATTTAAATTTAAATCCCAAGTCAAAAGTCAAAGCAATTATGCAAAAAGAGATAAGAGCACGAGTGAGTTGGAGAGTTGGGTCCAAAGAAGACCAGATCAAGGAAGGAGGGCCCAACATATAACATTTTGCATGTGTTTATGTTAATATTTTGATCAGATGGTGATTGGTCACCGAGTTTGAATCAAAACCATTTAGTTTGGTTGTTCAATTCCAGGTCGGCTCAACGTGACAACCGCACCCAACCAAACTATTCATTTCAATGCTCGACTAATATTTCTCACTCTTTTTTCCTTTACTATATATGTAGCCTCCCTTTCACACACACACACACTCTCTCTCTCTCTCTCTCTCTCTCTCTCTCTCTCTCAGGCACACAAATTGAATCAGATAATTGAACAATGGCTATGAAAGCAATGAACATCCTGCAATTTCTCTTGCTTATCCTCCATCTAAGTCTTCAAGCCACACATGGCATTGGCAGATATGGTGGTGAATGGCAAACTGCCCATGCAACATTTTATGGTGGCAGTGATTCTTCTGGCACAATGGGTAAGCTAGAAATTAAAATGATTGATACTGGTTTAATTAGTTTCACGATCCGAAATGAGCACTTCTACACTCACTAAATTTGTTCGTGATATGATCGTGACAGTTTTTCATTTATTCAAATTTCGAATTATTATAATTTATAAATTGGTGAGTATAATATTTTGTAGGAGGGGCATGTGGTTACGGAAACTTGTACAGCCAAGGCTACGGAACTAGCACAGCAGCTCTAAGCACTGCTCTGTTCAACAATGGTTTGAGCTGCGGGGCATGTTATCAATTAAGATGCAACCATGAGAGTGACCCCAAATGGTGCCTCCCTGGTGGCATCACTATCACAGCCACCAACTTCTGTCCTCCTAATAACGCTTTGTCCAATGACAATGGTGGGTGGTGCAATCCTCCTCTTCAACACTTCGATTTGGCTGAGCCTGCTTTCTTGCACATTGCAGCCTATCGTGCCGGAATTGTCCCCGTACTCTTCAAAAGGTAACATATCTTAGTTCCAAAAATCATGGATGGTACATATGTTATGTTGTTAAGTTGTGAATCTTGAGATACAACTATACTAAATTTTGTCTCATCAGATTAACGATTAGATTGACAGTCTGACAACATAACATACTAGATTGTCTGAGAAATGAAAATTCGCGTCGTAAACTTAATTAGATGTAATTGGTTAGGGAGATATTTGTGTTGCTTACCTAGTTGTAATTTTCTTGTTTTAGGGTTCCATGTGTGAAGAAAGGAGGCATAAGGTTCACCATGAATGGTCACTCATACTTCAACTTGGTGTTGATAACAAATGTTGGGGGTGCAGGGGATGTGAGAGCAGTATCGATCAAGGGGTCTAAAACAGGGTGGCTGCCAATGTCAAGAAACTGGGGCCAAAATTGGCAGAGCAACTCCTACCTCAATGGCCAAAGCCTCTCCTTTAAAGTCACCGCTAGCGATGGACTCACACTCACCAGCTCCAGTGTCGTGCCTGCTGGTTGGAAATTTGGACAGACCTTTGAAGGTGGTCAATTTTAGATAATCTGTGGACAAGAATTACTTATACATAGACTTGTTCATAAATCATGCATAAAACTGCTTTGCAGTTTGCATCTTTGATTTTGTAAAATAAAATTATAATGTAAGTAAAATCAATGAAGTTAATTATGATCCGTGGAAATGAAGGAAACAAGTGCTCTACAGCATGGTTTCTTTCATCAAATCAACTCGAACATATCAAACTTTACTTACAAACATATTTCAAGAGGCAGTATCTACTCACACTCTAAAACAACCCAAAGACACATCCTCTTCTCATTCGGTCCATCACACAGCCAAAGGTTACATTGCAGGATGAACATCAAAAGACACTGCCTCTTCCCTAACAAAAACCACCACTGCACATCAATCATGCAAATGTATAGACTCAATAATTTAGCAACGAGTATTTCACTCTCAAAACAATTTTTCCTTTCTCCACACCAAGCTTTCCACCCGTAACCAACCAATGACCTGGATCATCTTGCGGCCCCTTGCTCATCTCGGACATGTCCACAAACTTCACCAACTTGTTTCCCGCAACATTTTCTCTTGAACCTGAACTTGAGTCACTGGTGGACGTCAGTTTCTTTGACTTTTCTTTTGGGGTATGATCCCACAAGGATCTTCGTATAGTGCAGCCTGGTAGCCTAGAATATAAAAGCTTCATGTACAAAACATTTCTTGATCCAAAATCCCACACTCCAAGCTGTGCTCCAGTGACTATGTAGACACCAGAGAGGTCACCTATGAAGGTCTCGGGGTTCTCAATAGGTGCAGTGCTCACATGAGAGAAGTTTTTCCATTTCACTGGCTCGAACCATCGGCTATCTTGCTCCTCGGGTCCTTGCCACTTGGGAGCACCAATTGCGACATGGGTGTCCCAATATGGTAGAAGGATCTTTGGAAGAGATGCTAAGTGTTGAAGATGGATACAAAGTCGATTCTGCTTGCTTCCTTCTAGACATAACTGTACACCTGTCACTGGCTTCCGTCCAACAGTTACCTGTGTGTAGCAAAATTTTGTTGAAAAGGATTAGATGAAATCACCTATGACAATTTGTAATTTGGACGGACTATCACTATGTCATTAAATCACGAATCAAACTCAGAACGAGAGATCACGAAATTAACAAATGGGTCATCTAGTTAAGTATCCTTCATCAGTTTCTTAAGGGCTATTTAGACATCTCAAGGACATGACTATTGTGTTTTACATTTGAGGAATTAAATTATAAGCATTTATGTTTTTATCATGACAATTAAGTTGCTAAAAAAAGTCCTTGCCTGTTCTTAGTGAGGAGAGATTGATTACTAGAAAAATTCCTTACCTGTTCTTGGCTGACATAAAGTTTTTGCCCCATTATGCTGAATTGCAAGGATGGACAAACAGGTTCTTTTCTTTGGGGGACCAGATTCCTGTCATATACAGGAGCCCATATTCGAGAAATTTGAAACTCTAGGAAATATCTCAGCTCTTCTATTGGAGGCTTATCTGCAAGAAGAATTTCAAAACAGTTAGCAGAATTACCTTATGGCTAATAATAGAGCACATTACAGGAAAAAAAAAACTATAATCCATCTAGGAGGATTTGGTTGTCTTACATTCAAGATAAAGACCAATCGCTCGAGTAAGGTGTTCCTTTCCAGTTACCCCTTCTAGGAGAGCTGTTATCGGGAAAAATGTCATCTCGATTACATCTGGAGAGGACCGGACAGTTCTTGCCCATCGGGTGTGGTTTTGCTCCAGATCGTCCCCTCCCCTTCTTCTGAAAATGACTGTGACATCCTGATCCAAGGTAATGAGAAATCACATATAGTAAGTATCACAACTTGGGAAAATGAAATTAAACGTTCAAAGAAGAAAAAATAAATGAATAAACAAAAATCATTAAGTGCAATACGTATACAAATGATAAATACTTGTAACATACTTCTTTCCCAGCAAGATATGGTGCAGTAGTGGGCTGAGGGTATATCCCTTGACTGTTATATAAACCAGAATCAACACCCTGAAACATATATTTTAAAAAAATGATAATTAGAAATTAGATTTCAAGTTTTTTAAAAAAAGGAAGCTATATTAAATAATGACAAGGAAAAGAAACAAAGCAGAACTAGCCTTATCATTGAATTTCATTTGACCTGAACTTCTATTGCTTTCTGTGTCTGAGAACCTCTGAGTTCCAATATCCTGGACATAGTTTTTGATCTCCATTGTAGACAAAGGAGATGACTGGTGTTGTTTGACATAAATTACATCTTTTCCACCAATTGTTACAGATGTGATGACATGGGTCCCAAAATTTTCAATAAAGCTGTCAAGAAAGAGTAGCCAACAATTAGGGAGCATTTAAAACTATTTTTTCACTATTTTTTCACCAAAGATCTACCTATTCATACCTTGCCAAAGATGTTGGATCCCAATTAGTCGGGACAGCCTGTTTCACATTTTCCTGCAACACTAGTGGTGTTTTGAAAAGCTGGACCTTAGCAAGTGGAATATAAAATCCATCCACAGAAAGGGTCTTCGTGGCTGCAGCATCAATGTGCTTTGAACCAGTGAAGCTAAATGCAAAGTTGAAACTCCCAAGAGGAAAGCCTCCAGATGCATTAGACTTTTGATTAAAATACTCAACCATCTGCAATCATTCGCCATGAGGAATATATTAAATAACTTCATGCATTGAAAGTATTATGCTGTTCGTTCTCTACATTATGCTTTAAGCTAATCAATTCTTTTAAGAGGGGTTCTCCCTCTCTCTTTATACACACACAGATTTAGAGGCAGTCACAGCCTCTTAAAAAAATGCAACGGACCACAAATGTTCTTGATCATAATCACGAATGCCTCAATACCACTCAAACAATCAAAGATGCTACTCTTGTGTGCAAGCTTTATTTTCCTAATTAAACTTAGAATTTGATCCCGAGTTTGGCTGGTAAACTAGCTCAAACAAGTAACTAACAAGCGGTGCTTGAACATTTTCTAGTTCAATACATTTTCAAAAGGAAGTAGACAATGTTTTATCTATTATGGGCGCAAGGTTATAAAAACTTGTCCATCACATATGAAACAACGAAGAACACAAAACACAGAGGTGGAGGCATTTGGAGCTGAATAATTTCCACTCCTTCAAATTAAATGGGTCCGATAATTTTTATAAAAAAAACCTAAGAAGTTTCAATTAGTTTGCTGCAACTCTTCATTGCTGATTATTCAATTTCATGACATATTTCTCAATGAACATCAATCTCATTAGTTCAACACTTATCCACTTTCACCACAATCTCAGCATAGTAAGCTGTTTGCAATCTAAACTTAATTCACAAACTCCTAACCCCAAACCTTAATGCACCTACAACATGCAGACATCCACTAAACCCTCAAAGAAAGTACAATAACAAAAGGCTAACATAAGCTAATAAGCATACCTCATGGAAGCTGCAGACTCCAGAACTCTGACGCCCCATGGATTCCTGAGACTGCTTGATGTCCTTAGAAACATTTGGCACAATTATATCATCATAAAGGCAGAGATCCTTAGTGTGCTCCTCATCAAGCTCTAGTATCCTAGACCCTGCCACTCCCTTACAGTAGAGCAACCTTGTATCGAAGTTCACGTCGAAGCCTCTTCCTAATGCCTGTACGGAGTTCACAGCTGTATGCAAAGCTGCTGCATTTTCTCCCATTTCTCATCAGAATACTGTGGAACACCTCACTTTTCTCTGATCAGAAGCAGAGACAGCTAGGAAAACTGACCCAAATCCAAAACCCAGTTCCCTATTCGGGTTGTTGAGCTCAATTAGAAGAACCAAGCTGGAAACTTTCCCGGAAACCCACAAGCAATTGGATAATCATAACGTTTTGAGTATTGGGTTTTTGAAGATTTCTCTGTTCAACCATTTTCTCAAGGAAGCTCAAGACTGGTTCTTCAGCAGACTCTTCTCTCTCTCTCTCTCTCTCTCTCTCTCTCTCTCTCTGTGTTCTTCTAAGTTGACTACGAAAAATCTTTAAATTGATATATTCACGAAGCTGAAGCTCTATCTCCTCCTCTAGATCTCAAATCCATGGAAAAATTATCCAATTTTTCATTCTCTTTCTGTGTGTCTCTCCACAATTCTCTCTGTAAATTTTGCTCTCTACCGTGTACTTTCTACCACTTTGCGAGTTAACAACAGAGGGCATTGACTTCAAGTATTTGTTTTCTCACATAAATGTGTGAGTGCATTTTCCTCGACCTTAACGTTTGCTTTGACACGTGCATCTCTGATTTGATCAGACGGTTCTGAGAAAGTCGGCAAAACAGTCGTGTTAGACTTTGATTTGGTCAGGTAGGACAGAGACCTATGGGATTGGAGCTCAACTATTGGTTTCAACTTTTTTATTTTCCCCTTTCCTCGGCGTCCTCCTCACGAAAATCTCTCCACGACTCAAAAATGTCGGATACAATTCAAACTAAAAAGTTGCCGTTGCCAACTAAACTGATACTCAGAATCTGGGTTATCTGAATAGGGAGTGCTAGTAACTTTCTTTTTAATTTTCTCTTTTGATCTTCTTTTCATGACAAGTATTACTTTCCTTACACTTAAAACAATGTCATTAATACATCACACAAACTAATTTTTGTTTTTCAAGTTTACCCTTATTAAATGTATTAATTTATTTTAATAACAAGCTAATTTTTTTTACAACTTTCTTATCACCTTGTTAAAAAATTAAATAAGAAAATAAAAACTGAAGTTTTTAAATTTTTTTTTCCAAAGAGAACTGTGTGTTTTGTTAAAAACAAAAAAAATATGATAACAATGTCATGTAACAAATTTTTTTTTTTTTTGTAAATTCTAAAAAATGACGTTTTTCTTATTTAATTTTTAATAAGTGCTAAAAAAGTCGTAACAAAATTTGAATAAAATTGAAGGAAATATAAAAGCCAATACATTTTAAAAGGGTAAATTTGAAAAACAAAAACTAACTTGTGTGATGCATTAATGACATTGTTTTAAGTGTAAGGAAAATGACACTTGTTATGAGAAGAAGGGAGAATGTCCAAAAGAGAAGGTTAGAGAGAATGTTGCTAGCATTTCTCTATCTGAATTAGGCCAAAAACTAGTAATTTTGGGTAAATAAAAACAAAATAGTATGGCTTTGCATTGTGTGCACATCTAAAAAAGGCTAAGCTATTTGACACTTGCAAGCCTTCCCCTAACTCAAAAAGACAAAGGTCTACTTTGGGTTCTAGTATTTTCCTTGGAAAAAGCTGCATTTGTTTCTTCCATATAAAGGAAATGCTTTCAATCAAATAGATAAGTTCAGCTAAGTTCAAGACCTATCCAAATAGCTGACTTTACTGCCTACCGCAAATGGTATGCATGTACAGAATTTTGAGATCCGGGATTTGAGATCTCTTTGTATTCAACAAATCTTACCCATAAAAAGCAAACAAAAGAGCCATGCACTTTGCAGTGGGGAAACCTCAAATTACCCTTTTACAAGTGGAACCTTTGTCTACGGCCAGAAAAGTAAATTAGATAGTGACATCAATGACACCCTTCAGACCAGAGTAAGAGTTGATATATATATATTTTTTAATGAAAGAGTAAGAGTTGATATTGATCAAGCATCATTATTCTCATCAGTCTTTTCAAGACCCCAAGGTCACACGCCAACACGCACGCACAATGTGCAGGCAGAGCACCATTGCCTGCTAGGGCAGCCACATGAAGACATGAAGACCTGACACTTGCTATGACAAGGTCAAATTTTCAAGGGAAATAATCAGGTGGTCCTTGGACCACCATTGAGTAGCAACTTCAAGTTTGCCAAGTTGCCATCTATCAGTGTCTCAAGGAAAACTAAAGTTCCAGCCCCAATATGCACGCATCAATGAGGATGATAGTTGAGTAATATATTACTAACGGCATTTTTTTATTGGTAAAATTACATCTGTTACAATTTTGTTTTGTTTTGCTGACAAATTATCCATAAATGACATACATACCAAGTGAATGGCTTCCATTATTTCATGTCAACATGGCTGAAGCCGTGCGTTTTTGGGACTTCCTTACAAATCATCTCATTCCTCAATCGCTCAACATCATCCCATCTCTCTGCTTCAGCATAGATGTTTGACAACAAAACATAATCTGCATCCCTTAGAGGCTCCAATTTGGCAAGCTGCTGGAAGCTTTGCTCTGCCAATTCTACGTTTCCATGTACCCTACAAGCACCCAACAAGGTTCTCCACAACAAAGAGCTTGGCCCGGAGGGCACAGCTTTGATCATCTCGAACGCTTCGTCTAACAATCCCCATCTGCTGAGAATATCAACCATGCAACCATAATGCTTCTCATCAGGCACAATCTTGTATTCTTGAACCATCTGATTGAAATACCGGCGTCCTTCTTCCACCAAACCCTTACGGCTACAAGCAATTAAAACACCAATAAACGTAATCCGGTTTGGTGTAACTTCACCAAGCTGCCTTTCCATAGCCGCAAACAATTCCAAAGCCTCATTGCAGTAACCATGGACGCCCAAACCCACAATCATGGCATTCCAGCAGCCAACAGGTTTCATTTTCAGCTCACCAAACACTTCCCAAGCTGAACTCAATTTCCCACATTTAGAATACATATCTACAAGGGCAACACCCAAATACCCTTCAATCTTATGGTGCTGTAGGTTCAAGGACTCGTGAATCTTCCTCCCAATCTCCAATGCACCAGTTTCAGCACAAGCACCCAAGATAGATATAAGCGTAACTTCAGTAGCTTCCACCTCAGCAATTTGCATTTCACGGAAGAGCTTCAATGCTCCATCATAATCTCTAACCTGAACATAGCCAGCAATCATCGAATTCCAAGAAACCGAATTCCTCACAGGCATCTCTCGGAAGACTATTTTTGCAGCCTCAATGTTGCTCAACCTAACATGCCTTGCTAATAAAGTATTCCAGGAGACTACATTCTTCTCAGGCATTGACTGAAACAGATAATCCGCGGATTCGAAATCGGCAACCTGATCATAAGCTGTTAACATTATGTTCCAAGAAGAAGCACTTCTGTCAGTCATTTCGTCGAAAACACAGCGGGCAAGTTCCACAGACCCACACTGAGAATACACAAAAATCAACGAATTCTGAACATACAAATCACGATCAAAGCCCAACTTCAAAACCCGGCAATGAATTTCACTTCCCTTACGATCAATAACAAAGCCACAATCTTTCACCTCATCTTCTTCCATACGTTTCATCACTCTAGCACAAGCCTTGAGCGCAAAATTGTATGTGAAATGATCAGACCTAACATTCGTTTCCTGCATATGGTTGTAAATATGTATAGCTTTGATGGGGAAGACGCTGTTGGTGTAAGCCCTGATCATGGTGTTGCAGGTGAAGGGGTCGTCCATGGTGGTCTCTTCGAACAGGGCTTGAGCGTGCACGAGGCAGCCTAGCGGTGACAGTGATGCGAAAGCAACGAGCTTTGCGACAATGGATGTGTGAGTAAAGAAGAGACCTGTTTTCGTGAGGAAACCTTGGGCTGCTTCGACTTGTTTCATGGAAGAGAGTTGCTGAAGCTGAAGAAGCTTGGAAAGTATGTGGGAAACGGCGAGAGTCGCACTCAACATCTTCCATTCCGAAAGCTCTGAACTTGATGGCTCATTTGGATCATCACTATATATTGGATTGAAATTAGGTACTCAAAACGACGACGTATGGTTTTAAGTTCTGTTACGACTATTTTACCCATTATTGAAAATCTTGATCAGAATTCAGATGCAATGCAAAGACAAAACACTTTGGCTGGATTCAGATACTTCATCACCTAGAAATCCAAATACTGAAAATGATTTTGCTAAAAAAGGGAAGGTTCCATTGATAAGAACAGAAAATTGTCCAAAACCATGTATCTCTCCTTTACAATAGGTCACCTACACAATGAGAACCATCCTCAATTTATCTATTTATTTTCCTGATGAGTTACCCCATCAGCACCAATTTTTTTCCAGCATTTTCTCATCCTTTGCATTCACCATCATCTTTTAAGGTAATCAATCATAAATTCGCTAAAAATTGTATCCACTATCGCAAGACTGTTCCCCCAGTTGGAACAAATTGATGGTTTCCAAAAAAATTTGACTGCTCATTGTGAGTTCTTGGTCCTCTTAGCATTGAACAGTTGCCTAAGGAAAGCAAACTTCCCTCTTGTCCGAACAGATAATTCACTCATGGTACCATTACTTGCTGCTGCTTCGTTGGTGTCAGTATCTGGTATAGGCGGTGAGGGTGGTGAGAGTTTGAAGAGGAATGAGTTGAGCATGCGGATGATCTGGCTGAAGGTAGGCCTTAAATTAGGGTCTTCAACCCAACATGACTGGATGACAAAGGCAAGATCAGGGGATATATCCTCCGGAAGTCGAGGCCTCTCTTGCTGCATTCTCGGATAACAATATAAGAGTAAGCAACATAAATAGAGGTATTGTTTCTTATATCAGACTCCGCATAATAGCCAAATGTATTAACAGCAATAACAGATTTAGTTGTTGCACCTTGAAAGCAGCAGCATAAGCAGCCTGCAAATTGGACATGCCTTCAAAGGGCATGCGGTTGGTCAATAATTCCCATAAGACAATCCCAAAGCTATATACATCAACCTTGTTATTGTAATGCTTCTTCTCTCCCTGACGTAAGGTCACAGTGCTATACAGCTGCAAATGCTAATAGTTGGTCAAAGGGAACTAACAATTGTGCAGGAATAGTAAAATACGTTAGAAGCAGATCAAATAAACTTTCAAGCACATTCAGAAACAAAAACCAACCAAAGTAACCCAAATTAGTGCATAAGGCTTCAAGATTGGCACCCAATTAGTGTTTTAACATTACTTGGGGCTTATAGTAACCAGTTCAACCCCCTCATACATCATCTCCAATTCTATCTATCATAGATACAGAATTCATTCAAAAGCCAGAAAGAGAGTAATAGCTTGTCGTTCTGCAGTCAACTCAAACAACCATGAAACTTTTCCAAAATAAAAAGATGTACTACTTCCAATTTCAAGAACATCGAAAGACCCCAGATAGCTGAAAGACTGAAAATAATTAAACATGTTGACAAACCTCTGGAGCCATCCAACGGTAAGTCCCAGTTTCTGCTGTCATCATCTCTGTCACGCTTTCTTCTCTTGCAAGACCAAAATCCGCAAGCTTTACATGTTTCTGATTTTCCGTAAGCAATAAATTGTCTACAATAGACATCATATGTATTGTTAAAGAGCGAAACCTAATAATTTTCAGAGTAAAGATTAAATGAAAAAAACACCACCACAGGCCCCAACTGAAAAATAAATGGACAAACACCTAAGACAAAAAGTACAGCCTTGTTTTGCAAGTGAAGCTGCCTTCTTTTACCATTTTTTATTTCAAAATGTTGGTCCTAGGATAGTATAAACTGATCACATGAAAGCAATCTTGTGAACTAAGTGCAGAGTCCAACAGAAAGAATAATTCCACTTGGAGAGAACTTTAAGCCATGTCTGCAGCCTACTAGATAAGCACAGCTTAGCAAGAGCAGAATACAACATACAAATAACAGCAAACAACGGAAACTTCTGGCTCAAGCACTGCTGCAATTTCCACTAATTATTTAACAGAACTTTGAACAGAGATACACAATTAGAGCACATTATTCCCTTTTTAAGTATTGGAGTTTTCATCAAATGTTAATTTTGAAAAAAATGTCAATAAATTCATTAAGCATTAACAAGCCCTCTTCTATTGTCATTATCCAGCAGTACCAAATACGGTAGTTAAGTACTGCTCAAAATGTTACCAGGTTTCAGATCTCTATGGATAATCCCATTGGCATGTAAACATTCCATTGCATGAGCGATATCAAGAGCAAATTTAATTGCCACATGGAGTTCCAATGGATTTGGACGAATACTCATCAGGTACTTCCGGAGTGACATCCCGGGTAATAGCTCAGTAACTATCACCATTAGAGGATCCTTGCAAGCTCCAATAAACTGTCGAGACCAAAAAAAAAAAAATTACAGAATCCAGTAAAATTATTAATTTGAAAGCCAAAGGCCTGCAACAGTTCAAGCAGAGCAGGCATGAATACATTTATAAAACTTCCATTTCAAATGTCTTAAATAAAAAGAACTAGAGAGTACATCTTTAATCACAGCACTTACCTTGACAAGATTTTCATGTTTTACCCTAGACATCATATTAACTTCACGAGCAAAACGACTCTCAAGTGCAGCTCTTTCTTCAGAAGTACTCCCACGATGGAGGACTTTGATAGCAACAATTCGATCACGGTACCTGGAAAATCATTAGACTAGACGTACATAACTAGTACACAGTACACTAGACAACAGACAAACTACTCATAAACACTCCGTGCAATAACAAAATGGCACAGTTCATGTAATGGCAACCAACTAGTAACTCCCTCTAGTTTACAAACAAAAACCACTTATCAGCTAATAATAAAGATTCCTCCTCCTATTCATCCAAGTACAGGATTGAAATGTGTTCCTAAAGAACCGTACAAGCATATCCTTACCAGAACAAATGTTACATGAAAATAATTCATACAGTATACAACGAATTAAAAATACATTCTTTACTTAATCACACCAAGCAAGCAAAGAGCAACTAAGTTGAGCATAAATAGTTGACTGACAAGGAATTGAGACTGACCTTCCTTCATAAACTTTCCCATGTGCTCCTTCCCCGATTTTTGACCCGATAAACAACAAATTCGGGTCAACCAGCAAGTTCTCATCGATCGTCAGCTGCTGCGGGACCAATATCGGTTCAACCTCCACCGACCTTCGCAAAACCGTTTGCTCATGTGCCCTCTCTCCTCTTCCTCCGTTGTTCACGCTGCAATTCATGCTGAAACTCTCAAATGATACCCGAATTCCTCATTTCAACCCCTTCCTTTCCACGATGCTTAATCACACAATTGACATTATCCCAATCCGATACTCCGGCTCTTCATCAAGCTTCAGTGAACATTTGCTTCAATTTCCATAGCATCCCTCAAACCACCATCACAGAAAAACCCAATTCCTATCAAGACTGAAGCTTTCTTATCCAGACTAAACATTCAGAGAAGATTCTTCTACTTCCACCAGCACTACTTCACGAATTTATAGTATAAAAGGAAAGAAAAAAGTAAAATTGTTGGAAAGAAAAGGAGTCAATTTTCTGACCGATGGCAAGGCTTTTCTTTTTGTTTCCGAATATAAATTGCGAAAATGAACTCTCTTGTCAAACTTTTATGAACAACTTTGCTTGAGCTGGAAGCCTCGTCGGCTTATAAAAGGAATTTACAGCCAAGGAAACCAGATAAACACAACACAAAAGCAACTTACAGTCGACGCTAAATTCTCCCGAGAAAATTCATCCAAGAAAAGAAATTTAATAATAATGAATAACAATAAAGCTAGAATCGCTGCCTTTAACGTCTAATTAAGCTCGGAGCTTCTTTTTCTTTTTCTTTTTAAACTTCTACATAGAAAAGGAAACCTAACCCTAGAAAGCACGAGCCTCTCTCTGTGCCTCTGAGCCCGCTTTCTTTCTCTCTCTAGAAATCGCGCTTTTTTCTCTCTCTACCCACTGAAGAGGAAACAGAGGCGCTCCGATGAAAGATAAAATTCCGAGAGTCTGTTCCGACGGAGGGTTTAAAGTTTAAAAGTTGAGAGCAAATTTTTCATTTTCTTTTTCTTCCAAAAGCAGAAAGTGATATGGCCAATGGAGAAGCGCCAAGTGGAGAGCACATAAACAAGGTTTGCTCGCTTCAGTCGTGGCATCAGCCGATTTGGACATTCTTGGTCGAGAAATCGTATAGCGACAAAACGTATTCGGCTCGGCTCAGCTCGATTTTGGCTTTGGGTTGAAAGCCGGTCAGCTTTTTCTGCCTCGTGCTCATTGCTTGAGAGTTAGGAAGGAAGTTAGGAGTTAGGACAATCCTTTTTTATCCATTCAATCTTTTAATTTCGTTATAATTATTAAATTAATGAATGAGGGAGACAATTTATTTATTTATTTTATTTTATTATAAAGTCAGTTGGAGTATTTGTGTATCTAATGCGGATGTTGATATTTCTCCAAATTTGCATGAACTCAAAAGTGTCCATTTTCGTTTTTAATGCCAATCTTTTCAGCTTGATGAGGAGGGGCGGCCACTATAAATTGTCATGTTTTTCTTTGCTTTGACACACGAGGTTTTTTTTTTTTTTTTTTTTTTTTTTTTTTTTTGTTAGGTAGAATTTACTTGTACTTAGATGGGTTCATTAGTTTACTTTTATTTATTTATCAACGTTCATTAGTTTTATTATGTATTAGAATATTACATGGTGTAGGTTGACTTTACATTATGGTCTGCTCATGAAAAACTACGACCCGTTCTCATTCTTCCTATTTATATCGATGTGTAAATTCACATATTTTTCAACTATTCGCCTTTGATATATGGAGTCTAACTCCGCAATTAGTGTAGTTTGAATTTGAAATTAATGATAGTCAATATGAAAGGTCTGTATATACCACAATTCAACTCCACCGACTACCTCCTAGAACATGTATATACCACAATTCAACTCCACCGACTACCTCCTAGAACATGTTTGTTCTCTAAATTTTGTTTAAAATAGTTAGTTTTTTAGTAGACCTATGAGTATATCTATATATATAAGGCAAACGGCAGAAAATGGTGAAACATTCAAAATATCAGAAAATACCCTTGGTTAATTCAAACATTAAGAATTGAAATTATTAATTAAATGAGGATAATATGGTAAACCCACATTTTTTTCATATTAAAAATTTTATAAAAAATCAGATAATAAGTCATACTTTTATGGAACATAATTAACATATATATAAAGCAAAAGACAGAGAATTGTGAAACATTCAAAATACCATAAAATGCCTTTGGTTAATTCAAACATTAAAAATTAAAATTATTAATTAAAGGAGGATAATATAGTAAACCCACATTTTTTTTCATATTAAAAAAATTAAAAAAAAGAAAATCAGATAATAAGTCCTACTTTTATGGAACATAACTCTCCATGTTATCTTTTCTTAATACTAAAAATAAAATAAAAAATAAAAAAGAAAACCAATTGGCACCTGCGTGAGGGCTAGTGTTAATTTATGTTTATTGGTGGTAAGAATTTTATGTATATATATAAAGCAAAAGGTAGAGAATTGTAAAATATTCAAAGTACCATAAAATCCCCTTGGTTAATGCAAACATTAAGAATTGAAATTATTAATTAAATGAGGATAATATGGTAAATTCATATTTTTTTCATATTAAAAAAATTAAAATTAAAAGAAAATTTAAATAATGTATTCTATTTTTATAGAACGCAACTACCCATTATCTTTTTTAATTTTAAAATAAACTTAAATTTTTTTTTTAAAAAAAAAAAAACCTCGTGCAAACGCGAACGAAAAGGCTAATAAATAAATAAAGAAAAATCTTTGTCGCCACACCATAGCATGATGGGCATAGAAAAACTTTGTACCACATCACCATGATGGGTGCACAACTTTTGTACCGGAGGACTTTTTCCATGTTTGTGACTAGAAGGGTTGAATTTCGAGCAGAGAAAATATGCATATGCCAAAATTCCAGTGGTTTGTATTGTATGTTGGATATGCATTATGAAAATAGGAAGGAAAAAAATATATATATATAAGAAAAATGCCTTTTTCAATTAATTAATGACACGTGTGAGATAGACGTGGGTTTTGTGTGACATGGGTTGGGTTGGGTTGGGGCAATGACTTGACTTGTTTGAGGATTGAGGTTGAGGGTGTGGAGAGTTTGGGGCCTTGGGGGACCATTGATTCTGATTTCAAATCTTTTTCATCAAAAAGGCCCACTGCCCCATCCTTTTGATTTTTTTTACTTTGACGTGTCAGTCAGATGACTACATATGTGGTCCCCACAGGTTCCATCGCCATCCGATTGGAACCAGTGTGTGGACATTCTGACATTCAGATTATTCGTGTGAGTAGAGTTGGTTCATAATGCAGCCTCCTCGGTTTCCCTTCTTCTTTCACTATTTCATTTCACTCATTCATGTTCAAATTATCAAATCAATGATGCATGTTATAAGGATCATTTATATGGATACAAACTTCAGTTTCTTTGCGACGGACTCAGGATTTTAAAATAAAATAAGTTAAATTTATCTTCCGTGAAGGGTTTATGAGTAAAACAATGTTATAAATAGAGTCGAATTAGTTATATTAAAGATTTTGAATTAGATAAAAAAAAAAACTCTGTAGAGATTTTGGGCTTAAAAAAGAGACTCAACAAGAGAGACAATGTTAATCATGATGAGGGACTGTACATGGTATATCAATTTATAGAATTTTTTTTTAGTGTGACTATCAAGTTATTAGGTGATATTTCAAATCTAATTATCATATCAAAACTCTATACAAATTTATCTCTTCATATCTCATGTTAATAGTGATTGCCCTTGGATTGCCATAGCAATAGGTGGAAATACAAGCAGCCTTTTGCAAGGACTGCCACTGCTCACATGAATAGTAACAACTCTTGCCTCTCCTTACCTTCTATCATGACAAATAAATGAAAGTGCTCTTAAAGACTAAGATCACCGACGAATGGAGCATGAACATTCAAATTATCCAACGTGAATATTGAGAAAAACCACGTGTAGAGCAAATAATGTTTAGTAATATGGACGTGTGGCTCTTCCTGGGATTTTTTTTTTCCTTTTTTGTGTTGTGAGTATGTATGTTGTGGACGACATGTCGGCAACATCCAACTTTTGATATCAAGAGATAAAACCGTGACCGTTGTTTATTATGAATTAGTCAACATAAATACCAAACATATTGGCCCCACTTTCTTTTATCTTCTTGAAAAGAATATATATATACACCTTTTACGATTGAGTAGTTGCCATATGTACAGGGATAGCCATCCTACGTGCACAATCAATCACATATTTGGACCCACCCGTGATTCATATGCCATACCATCCACAAGCTATATGGCAGATTATGTACACATCCTCAGATGCTTGATTTACAAGTTATAAGGTACCTTACTTTGTTGTATTTTTGTCATGTACTATAATTAATAAAAATCTCATTTTAGCTGAATTATAAATGTAATTTTAGAGTTTCTCAAAAAAGAATTATACACTAATTATATGAACACACAAAGAAATTATTTATTAATTCGAGCAATATAAACATAATAATTCGGCTTATACATAAACCTAAGCCAATCACATTACCATGCATGGCCAATTATTATAGTCATAAATTAGAGAAGGGGAAAACAATAAGCAATAAGTTAACTTATTATTTGTCCGATGATTGAGCTTTGCATTGCGTAACCTTAAAACCTTCGGCAGGTTTCCCGTTGTTTAGAGGGACCTTCAAAGAGCATGCTATATGAGGTTGCTTAATTTTAACCTTCGATGCAAGAAACTTGACCCAGTACTTAACATCCAGGTTCAACATGATATCAAAATCCCCAGCATTCTTAAAGTTGGAGACCTCATCAGCCCCGAGAGCCACTTGTCGCTGCCCCTTGAACAATGCCGGTAATAAGACCGTCTTCTTGTGCCCTAGGTAGGAGGAGGAGCTCAAGCTAACATTATTTAGGGTTTGCTTCATGAAACTGGCACTGGCTTCGATTCGGTCAAAGTGGAGACCAATCCTGTCGTTAGGGTTTTGAAGGGTTATGTTGAGGGCTAGATTGTATTCGAGGGTGGTGTTATTGTCTGTCACGTTGAATTGGAGAAGTGAGGCATCGGTCACTTGGTAGTTGATGCGTTTCAAATGAGAAACACGAACAAAGCCAGCTATGATCCAGGACACAAACCCAGTGATGCCTAGGGCAAAAACTAGGGCCACAAGGATGATGGAGCAACAGCAAAAAGTGCACATACCCATGGTTGAGGAAATTAAAGAGAATTTTGAATTGGTATACGATGTAGATGTACAATAAGAGGTATTTATAGTAGTAGTACTGAGAAGAGAATGTGTGTGCTTGTGTGTTATTGAATTCTAGGTATCTAAATTGGAAAGTAAATGTAAATGTGCACAGCCGCGTATTTGGATTGATAGAAAATAATAGATGAAACCGTATGTTGTGTAAATCTCTAAACTTCAATTTCAGCCCCAGTCTAGGTACTGATTTACAAATTTTGATTATCCAAAACGCAATTAAAGTGAAATACCAAAAATGTATGGACAAAGAAACCTCCCATGCAGTTTCCACAAATTTGCAAGAACCTTAAAAATTTAGAAATTGATTATCCAAGATCCCATCAAATCAAATTATGCACTCGTTCAACATAAACCGAGGAATCAAAAGATATATATAAGATAACGCGTTTACATAAAGAGTTTCAATCTGTAAAATTTCGGGAAAAAAGAAAAAAGAAGAGATCAATCAATAACATCCCATATTAAAAAATGATAAATTTTTACCTTTTTCATACATGATAATAGGTGATTGACTCGAAATAGTGCTACAGTGACATTCCGAATGTAGGTAAGTTTTTCTCCACAATCACAGGTTGAAATGAAAAAAGAAGGCAGATCACATGGTTTTCAAATAGAAAAAAGTGGATTGAAAACAAGGACGAAATTATGATATAAAATCGGTTGGTCTCGATCTCCAAGCTATGTGTCATTTGCCGTAGTGAAAAGAAGTTCACAATTGCTCAATTAATCTTTGGTCTGTCATTCATGTAACCTTACAAGTTTTTCATCTAACAAAAATGTCCTCACATAATATCAACTGTGCAAATGATATGGCCTGTTTTTTTTTTTTTACATTAATATTTCTTCATACTACATAAAGGATAATCTATGGGAACTGTGATGGAAAAATGATGTATTAACATTACATTTAATAATTAATGATCAAGTAATTTTGATTTTTTTTTTTTGTTTCTTTCCAATGCTGTAAACACCCCCAAAAAAAAGAGAGAAAAAATTTGTGATTTCTGACCAAATATGATTAATTTGTACTGAGTTTGTCTATGTAAAATTATCCCTGAAACTTTGATATTTTGTAAACTCAGAGCTCAGCAGTAGGAGGTAGCAGCCCACTTTCTTCATCCTCTTTTTTCTCCTCATTCAGTTGAGTCTCTTGCACACCCAGTGTTAGCTGCTCAGCCCTTCTTGTTTGGTGGTTCCAATCTGTGTGAATCAATGTGTACACCATCATACACACACAAGAAGCCTGTGCTGAAAGTAG
The DNA here is from genome assembly GCF_902201215.1 of Prunus dulcis. Lineage (NCBI taxonomy): Eukaryota > Viridiplantae > Streptophyta > Magnoliopsida > Rosales > Rosaceae > Prunus > Prunus dulcis. The sequence goes on along the minus strand of NC_047655.1, from coordinate 25,670,966 downwards.
CCCAAACCAAAGCCCAAGAAACCCAATTTTGAATGTAAAAGTTCCAAGAATAGCAACTGGCAATCCAATGAGGTAAAATGCATACAAGTTTATTCTGGCTCCAAGCTTAGGTCTTGCAGTAGCTGATAACACTCCACAGGCAGCTGTTTGAGGAACGTTGCCAAATTCACACAGGCCCAAAACTGGCAGTGCAGTTGAAATCAGATCAAGAATTTGTGGCTCATCGGTGAATATAGTCCCCCACTTGGCCCTCACAGCAGTCATGAAGATGAATGCTGAGAGTCCACAAGCAAATGCCACAATAAGCCCAATTATGGCAGCCCACTTGGCCCGGGTCGGTTGCCCGGCTCCTAACGCATGGCCCACACGTGTCGATATGGATGCCCTTAAAGAAATTGGGATAATGTACAACATCCCTGTGGTTTGAATTAAAATCCCCATTGCTGCAACACTGGCTTGTGGGTTACTCAACCAGCCACAGAAGAACAACATTATTTCATACCACCACCACTCCAAGCACACTGAAACACAACTGGGCAATGCCAAACTTATCAATGGCTTCCATCCTTGAAAGGCAGAGATCATGGTAAGCCCATGCCAAGGTTTCAAAGCATGGGTTGAGATAGTTAGGTAAATGAGCAAGCCCAAATTAAATAGTAAGGTGTTGCAAGCAAGGCCCAAACAAATACCTCCGACCCCTAAATTCAAGTATGTGACCAAAACATAGTTGATAGGCAAATGCAAGAGGGCTGCAAATGCAGCTGCTAGGGTTAGTGGGGTTGTTAGGCCTTGTGTTCTCAAGAAGGTTCTTAATGGTAGAAGGTGAGCTTGACCTAGCAATTCAGGGATGGAGAAAACCAGGTAAACTTTGGCAACTCTTGTGATCTGAGGGTCCTGACCCAACAATATAAAGATGGGCTCCATGTTGAGCCACAAAAGTGCAATGGGTATGGAGACAAGCAGGAGGAGGCAAACTGTTTTCTGAAAGGTTTGACTGAGAATTGCCCATCTTTGGGCTCCATAAGCTTGGCAACAAATTGGATCCATTCCCATTGAGAGGCCGCTCAGGATTGAGACGCCTGTAATATTTCCAAACCCTAGAGCCAATGACCCTCCAGCCAACTCTGTTTTCCCAAGACGCCCCAAGAACAGCATTGAAATTAGAGACCTTGAATATATGAGAATAGATGTCACCACTATTGGCCCCCCAATCTTTACCAACGATCTTAACTCTTGTCCTATCTACATAAGATTCACATTATGAGAGAGAGAGAGATTAAGTGAGAGATATAGAGTTTATGATTCGAACTTCGAATTTCTATGACACATTGATAGTGTGTTTGTTTGAAAACCCCCTTATATCTTAAATTATCACTTATATTAAAAAAACAAAAAACAAAAAATGACAGATGCACACGTGAAAAAACAGCAATTCTATGTCGCTTATGTTCGTCCCAAGGTCCTAGAATACTGAAATGCAGTCTAAAAGTGAGCTTTAGAATTTTTATAGCCATTTGACAATCAATTTGGACCTTTTCATGCATTATAAAAGTTGCAAGTGGGCAAAAGGTTAAGTTAGTGAGGTATATTCGTAAACTTTTCTAGGGCACTGGCTATTTTACAGATGAAGCTAATTAAAAAAAATTGTCAACGTACGTCAAAAGAATCTAAAGCTGTCATGTAAATGATTCTACTTGGAGCTGAGAGTAATTAAGGTTATCACCTATGATTAGTATTATATAATATGAAAGTAATGTTTGATATTATTCTTAATTAATCACAAGCTGGAATCTGTCAGACTTGTGTTCTCAATCAGTTTAGTTGCAAGACTCGAGAAATGCATTGTGTTTTGGTTAATTCATTGCTGCAAAACTACGCCTAGCCTAATTTTGTGTTGAGATAATTAAGCATAGCTTAGACTGGGAGGCATTTGGGGAGGACCAATACCTGAACATGCTGTTATGATTAGGAGGTTTGTGGTTGTTAATTATTTCTTAATTGGGCGCTTACGTGTTCCTACAAAAACATCATGGGACCCATGTAGGTTCCAAATTGGTCCTTTCACTCGTGTGAGTGTGGGCCTGTGGGGCCAGGCTTGTGTGTGTGTAAAAAGGTATAGCTCCTTCTGAAACATGCTCTCTGTGAGCCTCGGAGGCATGAAAGAAGTTCCGCTCCTAAGCCCTTTAGCTCATACTTTGGTTATTCTTTGGGCAAACGCAAGCCGATCACTTAATTGTGTATTTCCACTTAAAATGATTAAAAAACATAAATAGTTTTACATAACATAACATCTTTAAAGCTCAAGATGATTCACGTGTGACTGTGGGGCATGTCACATAGATTGTAAGTAAAGATAAATTTTTAGAACGCTATATTAATGTCGAAAGACATACGTAATATGATGCATGCCGGAACATTTGAATGAGAGAAAGAGAGAGAGATGAGGGTGTTAGAGGGTACATACCTCAGTAAGTGGAAGTCCTTCGAGAAGGCCATTATTGGGGAGCTGGTGGAGGCGTTGAAGGAAGGTCTGAATGAAAGTAGAAGAAGAAGTGGAGGTGGTGGTGGCGCCGCCTTCGCCTCTAGCTCTCATTGTCAAGTCTCCATTATAGTCCTCAACTACATGATGCTTTGGAATCAGAGGGTGATTACCACCATTTATAATTCCTCGAGATTCAGTACCAGGCAAGCACATGTTTATCCGACGACACAAGAAAAACAATCCTATAAAAAGTACAGCCCACGGTCCAGTTTTAGAGACGCCTTGTCCAATGGGGTCCTATGTGCATTTTCTATGTATAAATATAAATACATATATTAAACAAAAACAAAAAAAAATCCTCCTCCAAATAATTAATAAACATCAACTAAACAAAACCCAATACGTACGTATCATAATCATAATCATAACCCAAAGTTTTAATTTTTTTTTTAAAAAATCATTTCAAAAACAGAGCCACAGACCTTTGTATTTACTTTCAAAGCCCCAATTTAAGCTGTCTGTGCTGTCTGTCAGTCACTTTTGGGGTCTTGGGACACTGTTTGTCTTTGCAGCTGCTACTTCTCCTCCTCGGCCATGGCAGCGTGTATTTGGCCTTTCACTTGCTATTATTGCAAAGAAGATAGAGCAACCAAGAAATGCTGCACTGAAACATGGAGAGTGGAAAACAGGGGAAAACAGAGCAAAACAGAGCAGCTTTGATCAACTTGCATATCCCTAGGCCTTGAATTATATACACACATATATATATATATATATATTTATACAGTGTGCAGCTTAGTGAAAATGGCTATGTCATATAATAAGCATGCGCATCACTCTGTCTATGTCCACCTAAATTTTGGCTTTATCCAATCAATTCTATTGTCACATTATTGTATTGTCTGTCTGAAAATAAGATGGTTTTTTTTTTCTTCTAGTGAAATAAAATATATAGGACAATTCTGCACTCGAATAATATATAAATAAGTTGGAACTTGGAACTATATATGTGCTTTCTCTGTTTATATATACAAGTGGGGCTTAATTGGAATATCAGAGAGACTAGTGATGAAGCTAAACCCTAAAAGCTATAATTTATCAAAATGTTTGATTCAATATTTTATTCAGACTCTTAACTTTACAGGGTTGAAGCTGACGTGTTATGCTCAACTAATCACTGCTAAGTCTGACCGGACCACTAAATTTGGTCTAAATTATAGGGAGAGAAATTCGAACTTGGGTGCAGCCAACTTAGCTAAATTTATGTCGGCTCACTTTAGATTATACTAGTGGGAAGGTGATATTTAGTCCATTTAATTGTCTTAAGTTTAACTTATTGGGAAATTATGGATCTTTAATCAGATTTTGTCCTAAAAAATGGGAGGTGCCCTAAACCCACCATGCACATTAGAGATGGCAAAAATCCTCAAGGGGGCGGATACCCGACCTTAACAGGGGGAGATTTCGGGGCCAAACAGATATCGGGTACGGAGATCCTCGAACTTGAAAAATCCCCGACGGGTATGGGGAGGGGATGGTATTGGCGTCCTCATCCCTCTCCTAATTCTTCCTAATCTTCTTTGGAATTTCATATTGATGTGATTTTGAATAGTTGAGTTGAACTTTATAGTTAATTTGAATGTGTTGAATGATAATTTAATATAAAACTTAATGTTAAAATGTATTATAAATATTTTTTATGCAAAAAAAATCAGGGATTTTGGGCGAGTATGGGAGATAGTCCCCCGACGGGAACGAGAATGGGAATTCCCCAAAACCTATTAAATGGGGATGACTTCAGAGACGGAAGCAGGGATGAAGAGCGGGGACGAAATGGTATTGTCATACCCAACCCCTACCCAACCTGTTGCCATCCCACACGAGAATTGAGGCAATCCATTTCTTCCATAACATGCATGCACCTAGTTCTTGTCTTATTTACAAAATCTCACACGAACGTTAGTATGAACTTCATCAAAACATGCCATAATTTTTTGTTTATGTCGTTATATAATATGGTCCTGTTATCTATTATTAATAGGCAAATGGAATATGATTATATAAGAACCTTGGAAACCGTTGTTTATTCATCTTGAATGAGAATTATCGACCTGATCTACTACTCTATTAGTATTAGTAGGGTTAAAGAAAGGAAAGGCACCTACGTGGCATGTAGGGAACAATAATTAGGACACCTATACCTCCAAGTAATGGGACATTCCCCCGACCAAGATTGAGGAACTTGGGGAAAAACCAGTTCTACTATCGAATAGTTCCGCGATAAAGTTTACCATATAAGTTGATCTTGTCATTTTAGGTAGTTTGAGAATGATGATTGATTCTTTGATTCTTTCTAGAGCATTGTGAACAAAAACAAGAATGTCCTTAAAATAGGAAATCTCCCATTTTTTCCTAAAAACACTAATTCAATAAGCATTTACGAAGAATCGAGTCTCAAAAATATTGTTTGCGTATTCAGCAAAACGCTATTTAAAAATGCTTTTGTGCGAGGAGTTTGTAGCTCAAATAATTAAGAGCATTTATCCATGCACTCGAGGTCCGAGATTTGATCTCCCTTTCTCGATATTTCTTGTATCAATAAACGCTTTTGTTGATCGGTAATACCAAAAGCACTCCCTTAACTACTTTATTCCTCAACTTTTTATTGTTCTTTTTTCAAAAGTAATCTCATACCTTGCACCTTTGGTTTCTTCTTTTGTGTTAAGCCCTGCCCTTTGGAGTCGATCAACGGATGTGTCTGTGTGCGCCATCCTTTACAACAAGACATCTGCACAAAGCCATGAGTTTAGAATCCATTTCAGCTGTACTACGTACGGATCCTTTTTCATTTGGGGATTCATTTGACTAAGCTGACCACAAATGGAAACGAAGAATATTTCTACTTCCATTGATCTTCTCTTTTCTTTTTTTTGACTTCAATTTTGTAAATATTAATTCTTATTTATAGATTCCCTTTGCTTAATGGGCAGCATGGTGATGGTTGCAATGCAACACTTAAAGATAATTGGAAAAAGTTAAAGTTAATCAATCCTTTCAAATTCAGCTTTTTGATGCTTTAAACCATTTGATTAGTCTCTAATATAAAAAGTTAATTAAGACAGAATCATACAATTAGCTTTTAAAGTATTTATTTTTATCTATTAACAATGTACCAAGACGCTATTGGCTTCTTTCCACTTGGGCATGCATGTCTTTCCCTTTTCTTTAATCTCCTTTTCATGTCTTTTAAGTTGAGTAACCAAAGTTTTGATTTTTAGCTAGAAGCCTAAGCTTTCTTTTTAATAAAAATATATTTTCACTTTTTTTTTTGGACTATTATATATTTTTTCCAATTTACAAAAATGGACGGCTAGTTTTTATTTATTTATTTTAAAAACTATAAATAACCCGTGGTTGAACTTTTTCCCTTGTCATTGGTTCATAACTTCAATTATTTGTGGTTGCTGAACAAAATGATGGATGTCCACCATGGCCATGTCTCCTACTTCCACACACGTACCTGAAATGTTAGGTTCAACAAAGGAGACTTCCAAGTTTATTAATTCTTTTCAAGGGAACAGCTTCAACAAGATTTCTGATTGGTATGAGCTCAATCCCCATTATAAGCAACATAGGGTTAAAATTTGTGGCGTCCAATAAGAAAGTTGATGGACAAAACATGCCACTGCTTAATTATGGTGTCAACAACGGGAGGCCCTTTTATAAATATAGATCGATTTGGACCACACGAGAGGCCATTGATTGCTCAGCATAATCTTTTATAATCTATGATAAAGTTTGCGACTGGAAAACACCATATGCATCTGTATAAAGCAGGAATGTGCTCATTGTTATCTTGAAATGAGAGATGACCAAATTAAGGAGAAATTATAGAATAATACGGTTGTATTGTCGCTTGGTATACACTGTTATAATATGCACTATTATAAAATTGGGCAAAAATCACAATCCAAAGGCCACAAATATGTCTTTTTGAATCACATATATGCAGTATTTGTGTCATATGTAGAGAAGACACAATAATTTTGTGTCCAACTTGAACAGAATAAGGAAATAATTGTGTTTAAGTAATTTAGACACAACTTGTGTGGCTTATAGAGAGCACAAATATACCAAATAGTAATATAAACACAATAGTATTGTCATGCCGTATACACGTGTCATAATATGGGTAGACGACAGGGTTTATATTATAACATGTGGACAAGTTATACCGTGACAATACTACCGTACTATACTAGTACTATAGTTACCCCAAATTAAGATGTTGAAACTTAATTAGGTTACAAGTTGAAGCCAATCAAAGGTGGATATTAGCTAGCTTTCGGCTGTAAAGTGTGTTTCCATTAATAATAGAGGGACTTAGAGACATAATTAATAACCATAGAGGTACACTAGATTGAACCATTTTAACCCAAAAAGTCCTCTTAAATAAACTCAAAAAACTAAGTGCAATTTACAAATTACAAAAAGGTTGAAGCATGTAGGTTAAGAAAGGCAAGCGTGGTGTATGAGAATCACAACCTCACGTTCCCAATCAGTCGGGACCAGCAGCAAAGGAGAACCCTTCACAAGTACGAAGATGCCCAACAGGACCAACCAAAGCTTCAGCATATGGTTTGGGGCAGTTTACCGGAACCAACTTGTCAATCTAGCTTCATAATTTAAGTATATTTGTGTATTTGTATAACCTTTTTGGAGATAAATTTATTGGACTAAGATCTATGCTTTTGGTGGTTTCCTTTCTTTCTTTTTGTGTGTGTGGGTTTTGGACTGTTGCATATGCGCGTGTACTAAATAATTAGGGTTTAGGGTTCGTGAAAAAAGAAGTTGTTGTTTGAGCCAATAATTTCGGGGAACCATGAAATATAGTTATATTATCATTGTACTTATAAAGGTAGAGAACACGTTGGAGCAGAGAGTAATCTCTGTAATAATGCATACCACTATTCGGTCCAACAATTGGTTGCTTGCACTGCTCTTATGAGAGGGGTGGAGGAAAATGTATAATATCTACTTTCATTAATTTACGTTATCTCAATATATAGATTAGGTAAATTAATAAAGGCCACCAAAGTTCAATCAATGTGAGTGTCGTCACGTATGTTTCAGAAGTATCTTTGACAATTTAAACTTTAGAGTATAAAGGTTACCTAACACGATATCAAAACTCTAGTTCCTAGAGGCTATGCATTTGCCATTAGGTCCACTAATTTTCAACTTCCTTTAGCATTTTCTACTCTAATAATTAATTAAGGCATGTTTACTTATAATGAATGAGTATTGGATTGATTCCACTTCTTGCTTATTTTATGTTTACTAACACAGAGGTATTGGAATTATTCTAATTCTTGACTTCTCCCTCGTTTACTAACACATAAGGAATAAAGAATTATGTGAATTCTACCGTAAAATTAGTAATCGAATACCCTCAAAATCGGGAATGGAAAATAAACACGCCTAAATGACTAGATAAGCTTTAGTAACCCTAACAATCTGTGTTGCTTACAGACAGATATGCTCTAATATACGTCTACCACTATAGCCACCGGGACATGCACTAATTTCACTGAGCTGGTTGATTTAAAATCTGAGACTAGGACCATATGGGTCGTTGTTGGGGACAAGAAGAAGGTGAAGTCACTCAACAAAGATTAGTGATTTTGTATTCGTCCTGTACCATGAATCTCAGTAGTGGGGACCAACCAATCCTCCAATGACTAGCCACACTTGGGAATTTTTTATAGCTTCCAAATTTCTTTGTTCCCTGGAAGTCTAGTCAGTGTGGGTCCTGATGATGAATATTTGATAAGTGCTTAAGAAAACAAAAATTAAACAAATGAAAGGAAAGCTTCATGGAGTTGATAGAGAATCAATTAAGGCTTCTCTAGTCTAGACCACCTTTTGTTTAATCCCAGACAAACCCAAGTGCTGCCTTGGAGTCACACGGCAACATCTGTCTATGTCAAAATATGGGGCACGAAAAGTTCCTTGTTCTTTATTTGTTCTTATTTTTGGTCCTGAAATGTTCTATAAAAAAGCCCACATGAGAAACAAGACAGCCCGAAGTTGGAAGAACCAAGCAAAAACAAGCAAACAAAGTCCAAGGCTCCAAGCCCACAAAACTAAATTCACACAAATTGCCATAATTATAGGGATTAAATTAATTAATTTACTGGGCTATAGTAAATACAAGTAATTGATCTGACTGATATTGCCCGCGTGACACTCTCAAAGAAATGAACTTGCCAAGCAATTCCCATCAACAAGCACTAGTTTCCCAAAACTCACACAATCACATGTAAGAGGATAATACAAAATCCCAAAATCACAGCCTAATTAGTAATTAATTTTCACGCGGCTACCCCTAACACACTTTGTTTCATTCTAAACCCTATATAAAACCCTCAATGTTTACACCACATTGCATTCTTTCTTGTCGTTCAAGCATTCTATTCATTCACAAATCAATCACTTTCTGCTCTCTCTCTCTCTCTCTCTCTCTCATTCTAATTCTCTAGAATTAGCTCTAGAAATTAGCCATGTCTAAATGCGTCGGCATTATTTTAAGCACCATTGGTACACTAGTTGTTCTTGGAGCCATCAGTGGTTTTATATCCTATCTTGTTTTCAATGGTCGTACTAAACACATCAGGTACGAGGTGTTCGATGCCTCCTTCACCCAGTTTGAGTTGGCCAACAACAACATCACTCTCCAATACAACCTAGCCATCAATGCATCCGCTACAAACCCTAACAAGAAAGGTGCCTACCACTTTGAGCAGGTTATGACCGTTGCATATTTCGGGTCTAAGAATAACATTTTGTCAGCCAGCACTTTTGAGCGGTTCGATCTACCCCACAACAGAGTGGCTTATTTGGCTACATCGGAGAACCAGGCGTTGCGGCTGGATCTTACGGCCGATGAGGTTTCGAAGCTGAGGAGCGCTACGGTTTTCGATATGTTGTGGGTCGCCAGTGGTAGAAGTTCGACCAAGCTTGGTAGAAGACATGCGCATTTTAATTACAAAGCCATCTGCTATTTGAGGGTCCCTTTGATCTCCGACGGAAAATTTTCTCAACGTTTTAACGTTACCCTGTGCACTGTCCACAAACATTAATAGGGTTTCATGTTTTATTAGTTAATAATTTTATGTTTAATTGTTGGCTTTAATTTCGTGTTATTGTTCTTTCGTACGTTGTAATAATGGTAATGGCATTGGCTATGTAGACTCGGATTATGTTTGGAGTTTGCTTATCAAATCAATAAAGAAAGTATTATTTTATTTATTTCTGTATATTCATATAATTCTATATCTATCATAAGTATAAGAACGATCTTTTCTTTCTTTTGTTAAAATAATAGGAAATCGATTCCACCAACCAACCCTTGGGTTAATTTCAAGACCTTATGATTTTTTATTTTTTATTTGGAGCAAGTTACATTAATTTGACAAGTTTTAAATTTTGGTCTCACCCAAGCCATTTAGATTCTTATACTTTGAATATTTTAGTAATACGAACTCTCACACTAGACAAAATTAAGATGAAATAATCCTCTACACAAGGAGAATGATAGAGTCACCGTAACGAGAAATGAGAATACTGAGAAATCTTTTTTTAAAGACCATTCTTATTTAGAGGGACGATAACATATTAAACTCACAAACACTATATAGATGCTACAATGTTTATTATTGATTTATTAATGGCCAATATAAGGTTGGCTGATTGAATATAATTGCCACGATTGTAGGGCTTAAATTTTGATACAATTAATTTACTAGTCTATATAGTAATTAGTAATTGATCTCAAATCTTCAATCACATCCGCTTTGATATTCTTAAAAGAAGGAACTTGCGAAGTAATTAATTCCCAGCACTCAATTTTAATTAACTTTAATAAAACTTATAAGCCAAGCACTAGTTTCCCTAGTTTCGACCTAAACTTGTAAGATCACAAAACGAAATCCCGAAATTACTGCTCCCATTTTCAAACCCTGTATTCATTTTTGAATTGCCATCTCACATCTTTTAAAAACCCTCTGGCTATTCATTTACAAATTACTTGGTCCTCTTTCTTTATTTTCTCTTTAGAAATTCACGACCATGGTAAGGTGCATCGTCCTAATTTTGATCGTGACTTCTGCTCTACTTGTTGCCGGAGCTGCCCATGGTATGATCATGTATTTCTTACATTTCGATGGCCGGAGTGAACTCCTCAAGTATCAAGTGAAATATATCTGGTTGGTCACGCACAACCTCACCAGAAACGACACCGTCCTCCAGTACTACGTAGCCGTCAACGGAACGGTCGAAAACCCTAACAGAAAATGCGCCTACGTAATTAACCATGCTGACGGCGTCCTTTATTCCGCGATCAACCAGACTAATAATTTGATGCTCCAAAGAACAAACGAAACTTATTTTAGTAACGATTTCAATGTAGGCCCCAAGAGAGTGAAGCTATTTAATACATGGTTTTTCAAGGGGGAGACGCAGGTGGCTCTTGGGGCAGATGAGGTTTCCAAGTTAAAGAATAGTACGAGTTTTGACCTCATTTTCAGGTTGTATGTCAACTGTTATACTAGGATTGGTGCAAGGACGAGGCGTTACATGCACCTTGTTTCATGCTATTTGAAGGTCCCTTTCCTCAGTTCCATTCAGTCGGTTGCTCAAAATTTTAACGCTACTGGCTGTGATCTAGACCAAATAATTATGATAAAGTAAAGAGTGCTGCTATTTATACTACATCGAAGTGGTCATTAGAGCTAGTTTCGTTCGTGTTTAGTTTTAGTTTTTCTCTTTTCGTGTTCTTAGGGCTAGAATAATCGTCGTCGGCCGGCAGTAGATTGGAAGTTTTATGTTTAGGGTTTGGTACTTCTCTAATCAATAAAGAATAAGTTTCTCTATGTCTTCATTTTATTTAATTGTACTACGTATATGATCATTTTCATCTTCTTTTTTTGTTTTTTTCGTACTTTCAAATTTCTATGTGCTTGCTTCCCTGTGTTTTATTTTTAATGCATGGCTGGTTGAATTTACAAGTTTTAATATCTTCAGTTCTCTTGGTTTCTTTTCTTCACGTTGTGAAGCCCACGCTTATTATAAGAACAGAGGATTTCAAAAGTGTTGCTTTAATCGTTAAAAGTGCAGCATAAGCAAACGAACGAGCAGCACTCTGGCCTCTAATTTTTTTTCTTTCTTTTCTATTTTCTGTTTTCCTTAAAATATGAAAATGAAAACTAATAAGGCAAACCAGAGCAGGATTTGTATGCTTTGACCATCCAGACCAATCAGCAAAAGAAACATATTGCTCTACTCTACAAATCTGATATTAGCATGGTTTAAATGTTTTTTTAGGTACATCTGTGAGAGTTTACAGAAACGTTTAGACCGTGCAGATCAATCTGGCATATATGAAAAAACAAAAAATTGTTACTCTGATTAGTTTGAACTCGGTCCAAGCTTTTGGGCTGCGACAGAGATGGGGGATTGCTTTTCTTTACCAAATTAAGGTAACGAAATGCGTTCACGGCATCATATCTTCCCCAACCAATATAATTCTCTTCAGGACTGAGTTGCACATGAAGACCCCATATTGATGCTTCAAGGTTGTTCTATCATTCAACCTTTGCCACACCTCCAGCAGGCATGCTGCTTTCTGCAACTCTCTCCCTCACAAACCTGGAAAGAATCACATTACCAGAAAAACAGGTAGAGCAAAGCATTAATCACCACACCAACAGTGAATGAAATTTTGGTAGCTTGTCCATAAACATAGTTTCTAGCCAACAAAATACCCAAATATTTCCAAGAAGTACCTGGCCAATTTGTCTCGCGATGACTGCAAGATGTATATTGAGAGAATAAAAGAAAGCATCAGACCTGTTGAATGCATGAAGAAATTTAGTAGCAATGGTGTCAGAAAGGCTCCACATTTGTAGGCCGCCTCTCATCAAATTTATACATATATCATTAGGTTGTCCATCTTGAGAGCCAAAGAAACTGTATGTTCTCTAAACTGTTTGTTTGAAGGCAAGGCTTGCAGGAAGATAGGGAATGATAAACTGTTTGTTTGATCAAGCACAGATTTTTACCTGATCCAAACAGTACATAAAATCCGGAAGTCACGTCTATCTCTGATTGCTCCTGCCTGCATGCAGACAACAAAATAATGTCACATTTCACAGAGTGCAAAATTTGGAATCCTAAGATTTATGCAAATCATAACTAAAAGAAAAGTGAAGTGATGCTGACCATGTATATCTGACCAGCACATGCTTTGGCCAGTGCTGAGGATCCCAAAATTGTTTACGAATGTCTGGATGGATTTCTACATCTGCCCAGGACAAAATGTTATAAAAACTCCTCAAGCAAGGGCGAAAATAACTCTTACAACTATATGTGCTTTTTTCTTTTCCAAAGATGATAGTTAAAACTTATATCTGCACCAATGAAATCGAGGAGTCTTATTCCTCTGTCCATTAAGGACTGACCCACAGAAATTTTAACTCACCAAAAACAAAATAAAGAGCCTAAATTACAACACAACACAAGCCCTTCAAAAGGGCCTGCTGGAATCGCTATGGAAAGCAAACCATTGAACTAGATTAAGAAATGAGCAAAATGGAATTACATACAGTGGTGAGGCATATCCACAACTTTAGCAGTGACACCATGCAAATCACTTCCTGAGTACCTCTGCATTGCACACAAATTGATCACAATAACAGATTAGCCAATAAAAGATACAGATAATAACTTCTTTCTTTTCCATATAGATTCCTAAATTTACAGAATCAATGTTTGTATCTCAATGAAACAATATTGTCCAGGGAGCCCATATTTTCCATTTTCTCAAAAGATGATGGCATGGTAAATATGTTGAAATGCTCATAAACCATGACTTACCAAATGGACGTCAATCATTGGAACCTCAGAACTCTTACGATTTATCACAAAAAGCCATGGGATTAAAAACTTTTCTCTCCCAACTTGAAACGATCTGCATGAGAATAACTATTTCTGTAAGCATGATTTTGAGCAAAGGCAAAAGACATGTTTGTAACAACAAATTTCCAAAGACCATAAGTTAGATATCCAACCACTACCCAGATAACCTAATTCAGGAGCAGACAGACAATCTAAGGCTATGGCTCCAGGAAGCATCTCTTGTATCTCAATAAAATAAAGAACAAGTATTAATTGATTCTTAAGAGACCCTAAGAGTTGGCATGTAAATTGTCAAGGATATCTTTGAAAAAACATGTTTGCTATCACATGACTAGCCTGTCAAAGGAAATTTAACGAACAATTGCTATTAATTGTAAAATTATGGACTTGCGATTTTTCACATTCAATAAACCAAATGCAAAAGCAAATTCAGCTGCCAACCTCAAAACTTGAAATTCTTAAATTACATAAACTATCTCAATTGTGAAACACTTGACCTTTACCTATAGGTAGCTTAGCTGATTCTCATTATTAGCAATCCAATACTGATAATAGAATAAAAGAAAATAAATTCGAAGCATAAGGCCGGTAGTTTCAGCCTTTACTTGTACTCACAGTTTGTAGGCATCAGCACCCGTGTAACCCATCGGCTTCACTATAGGAATCAACACCTACAAATTTATACACCAGAAAAACAAATAAAAACGCTAACCATTGCAAACCAAACAGACAAAGAAAACCCTAATTGAGAAATACAAAAAAAAAAAAAAAATGAAGGGCAGGCAGGTTGAGGTTACCTCACGATTCACAGCAAAGATTGGGCAATGTCGACCGATCATGTCGTGCCATTCAGTTTTCATCTGAAACCATCAAATTCAACAAAACCCATTAGATTTTGAGCCATAATTGAGTAAAATACTTCACAGAGAGAGACTGAGAAAGTACGGACAGAGTGGTAAAGACCCGTCTTGCTCATGGGGACGATGTCACCTGGCCTGTAAGCATCAGATATACAGGACATGGACAAAGACAAAAGAAGGATCAGAAACAGCGAGACAATTGATCTCCCTCCAGTTCTCTCCATCCTGTATTTTCTATCACTCACTCAGAGCTTTCACTCGATCTTCTTAAAGTTTGTCTGAGTTGAAGACTCGAGGTTGCAGATGAGCAAGTAGTCTCCGGGCAGAAATGTGAACAATATATCATTCGGACTGGACTTTGGAGCATTTGGGTTAAGGGCCCAAAACAGAAAGGAAAGTTATATGAAGGCCGGGTTGTATAAAATAAGCCTGAAATATGTGAGCCGACTTTTGGCCCAAACATAAACTATGACCTCGTTTGGTGACCTAGTTTGAGTTGAGTCCAAGCCAGTTCTTACGAGTCTCATTCACCCATCTAGGTGGAACGTGTAAGATACAATATGTTGAATTACTATACAATTTGATAAATTTACTTGTACCATACCAACAGTTAAAACTCTTATTCATTTTAATTAAAATAATCCAATCTAGTTCTACCCATATATATATATATATATGCCCTTTTTTCTTCTTCTTCGTATTTGTCATATTTATGAGCTTTTTATTTTAACAAGTATTCATTGTTAATGCTTTGTTCATTTTGGTCATTTTATGGTGGTGTTCATAGAATATAATCAAAATTTGTTTTATTTATGGCATAGAAGTCATCAAGTGGGTGGGGGTGGAGTCTTTGAAAGTAACCTCCACACTTTGATATTCCCTCTAACTTTACTTTGGATAACTTTCCCATTTGGGAATTGGACCAAATGGCTTTAAAAAGAATAATAAATGCATAGTTTGGATCTCCATTGTATATTCCCTATTCTTCTCAAGAATCCCTCTTCTATCCCTATGTCGACTTCTTTTGTGGGACATTCTACACTATAGTTGAGTTGCGCCTCTTGCCTCCTCCTTCAACCCCTACATCTCATCATGCTTTAGGGTCATTAGCTAGCTAATTGGGAATTTACACTAATCACCTCAGGAAATAAATTAATGACATTCTATCATGTGGTTTAATTATATAATGCCCCTAATAGAGAACAAAACGATCAATTGAATAACCTTGTTGTATTATTGATAACGATTATGTTGTAATCAATGTTTCCGTTTAATGAAATTTCATCTTTTCGACAAATAAAACAAGATATAAAATGAGGGTTTCTTGTTAGTTTATAATTCATAATGATCCATTCACCTAATACAAACAAAAGAAAATTTCCTTTTTGTGTAATTATACGTATCCTATTAAGCAAAATTATTTACGTAAATGTACATAAACGTGGGATTTCATATTTGGTATTTAGCATTTCTTATCATTTTATCCCTTTGACCAAAATAATTCAGAAACGTCTGCATAAGGAAATTATAATAAGAAAAGAAAATGACCGAGAAAGATAAGATGATGACATGAATTTGAGTATTTATGGTAATAATATAAAAACCTCTTATTATGCAAAATTGAAGATAAAATCATATCTTAAAAATTGAAAAGGCCGGTTGACCAAGACAATGTGATCGCCCTTTCAATCAAATTCAATCCCCATTCTCGTACACTAAACTAGTTTGAAATATCGCTTTGTTAAAAAAGAAAAGATAACCATAGCTATCGGACTGTAAAGGGAAGGAGGTGTAGAGTAGGTGGTGCTCAAATACAGCCCTGGCCCATTGTTAAAACTTGGAGGGTAAAACGTTGACGTTTCGCGCCTGAAATGGTAAAATTGGAAATAGGGAAACACATTGACGCAAGAGAACGGAAAGAGGTGGGAACGGAAAAAAAGAGAGAGACGGACAAAGAAAACAAAACAACGACAGATGCGTTTTTATGTTTTATAGTTTGGCTGAAAACAAAATCCCCCCAATTTAAAAAAAAAAACCTCAAAAAACATAAAATCGACAACCCACTTACTCACCACTTGGGATCTTTTCATCTGAAAAAAAAACCAACCATCTCCCCAATCGCAAATTTAAGTCGTTTCATTCCAATTACCCTGCCGTTTTGCTCAACCGTCCGTATCAATCTGCACAATCTGATCGCCAGAGATAAAAGTTCCATATCGAATAAGCGCCGTCGATTTCCAATTCGAGTCTTCGTCTTCACCGTCGTCATCATGGTTTTACGGTCAAGCGGCGTGAGGAAGTTTAATTCGGTTTGTTTGTGATTCACGGTAATTCGGTTATTTCATGGGTGATCTTCGGGAAGATTGGTCGTCTGAACTAAACGGCGCCGTTGTGGAGGAGAGGCCGTCCTCGGCATCGTCGTTGTCATCATCAACTTCGTTGCTGTTTTCATCCAATCCGGCGTCGGCGGCGGCCGCGGCCGGTATTAGCGCCGAGTACTGGAAGAAAGCCGAGGAAGCGACGCAGGGGGTCATAGCTCAGGTTCAGCCTACTGACGTGTCCGAGAGGAGAAGGAAGGCGGTCATTGATTACGTTCAGAGGCTCATTAGAGGTTGTCTTGGTTGCGAGGTCCGTCTTTTTACATATACATACGCATTACGTATATATATACGCATGTGAATGAATCATAGTATTGAAGTTGAATTTAGTGTTCTACGATGTGTTGGGACTGCAAAGGACGTTTTCTTGTTTGAGAATTACAGAAAACTTGGTGATTAAAGCCCCTAAAATTTGGTTATTTCCGTCAAGTCTAGCTTTAGCTACACAAAGGTTGGACCTTGAGTTTAGTTTATGACTAGTGTAGTTCATTGGTTCAATTGGTCTAACATGCTTTCTATGATTAGCTGGGTATTTTACTTCAATCCCAATTTTGCTGGTCCTGCATGAATTTATATATCTAATATTTTATGTGTTAGCTAAGCTATGCAACTCTGTTTATAATTTTACTTTGAGCAAGTTGGGTACTTTCATATGTAATTTCTCGTCAAATCATTTGATTTGTCCTCCCAACTCCACATTTTGCTTTTCGACAACAAATGTGTGATATTACAGGGAGGGTTAGAGGGTTTAACCATGTGCGGCATATTTTGATTTTGTACTCAAATTGTGGCAGGTGTTCCCATTTGGGTCTGTACCTCTAAAGACCTATCTGCCTGATGGAGATATTGATTTGACCGCTTTTGGTGGTATAAATGTTGAGGAGGCGCTGGCCAATGACGTCTGCTCTGTCCTAGAAAGGGAAGTTCAAAATGGAACTGCTGAGTTTATGGTGAAAGATGTCCAATTAATTCGGGCAGAGGTTTTTAGCTTTTACCCCTGTACTTTATTAAAGATCATTGGTTGAGTCAAACAGATGTTGTATTCGTATGGAAAGAAATTGATGATAGGTATAAGTTACAACTTAGGATTAATGCCATCATGTATGTCCAGTAAGTTTATGTTTCGAGTGCTAGTATGTTGTGTAACTTTCTTTTCCTAACTCAAATTTTGATTTTCCTTGGTAAAGAATATGAGGGTTTCTTGTGGCAGGTTAAGCTTGTAAAGTGCCTTGTGCAAAATATTGTGGTTGATATTTCCTTCAATCAGTTAGGAGGGCTATGCACACTATGCTTTCTTGAGCAGGTAATGCACACTATGCTTTCTTGAGCAGGTAATCTTTCATACAAAGCTGAACTGAAAATGAAGTTTGATTTGTTTAATACGAATTGAATGGGTTACCAGATTTATACAAAGGGATGCTTTCACTGGAAGCTCTGCTTTGCCTAGTGCAATGTCTCTTTCTAGACTTCTGTAGAAAGTATATGCTGATTTATGCCTTATAACTGATAACCTTGAAGGATCTTCAATCGGTACTCTTTTGAGTGTTGGCCACCCTCTTCTATCCTTTTTCAAGCCATTTTATAATTTTTTTTTTTGGTCTTATGGAATTTACTTGTGCTTTTTTCTTCCCTAATAATATCCACGATGCTGTATAGGTTGATCGCCTCATTGGCAAAGACCATCTCTTTAAGCGCAGTATCATACTGATCAAGGCGTGGTGCTATTATGAGAGCCGGATTCTTGGTGCCCATCATGGTTTGATTTCGACATATGCTTTGGAGACTTTGGTCCTGTATATCTTCCATCTCTTCCATGCATCTTTGAATGGTCCTCTAGCGGTGGGTGCTCTAATGAATTAGCACTAGCATGCTCCATATCTCTATGACATAAATTTAACTTCTTGTTCAATGTTCTATAGGTCCTATACAAATTCTTGGACTACTTTAGTAAATTTGATTGGGACAATTATTGCATCAGCTTGAGTGGTCCGGTTCGCATATCTTCACTTCCAGAACTCTTGGGTGAGCAACATATTTTTGCATTGGCGACATGCTGTATGAGCGTATGTGTTTAATTGAGATTATTTGCGGTCCTTTTTGCAGTTGAGACACCAGAGAATGGTGGAAATGATCTATTACTTAGTAATGATTTTCTCAAGGAGTGTGTGCAAATGTTCTCAGTTCCGTCAAGAGGATATGAGACAAACTATAGAACATTTCCACCAAAGCATTTTAACATAGTTGATCCACTTAAAGACAATAACAATCTTGGCCGAAGTGTGAGTAAAGGTGAACTACGTTTCCCTATAGACCTCTTCTCCTTTTTTTCTTTCTTTCTGTATTTTCATTAGTTGATGAAACCCTGTATTCCTAATTACAGGAAACTTTTACCGAATAAGAAGTGCTTTCACATATGGTGCTCGTAAATTAGGGCGCATCCTTTCTCAGACAGAAGATAACATAGATGATGAGATCCGAAAGTTTTTCGCAAACACATTGGATAGACATGGAGGTGGACAAAGGCCTGATGTCCAAGATCTTGTCCCATTGTCCAGATATGATGGTTATGGTTCTGTGTCGTTATTTGCAGGTACAGAGTCACAAGATCAGATCAATTATGAATCAGAATCTGCCTATTCAAGTGGCATGATTGGGGAATGTGGGTTAAATAGCGAGGGATCATGGAATGGTGAAGTTACAAATGTTCAGATACCTGGTCAATGTGTGAATGGACCACATGAAAGCGGTATGAAGGTGGCATCCCCAACAATGTTCTCGGAAGATGACAGTTCCTCAAATGGAATTGCTGTTTCGGAATACCGTCTTATGGGGGATGCAAAAGACCTTGCTACCTCCAGATTTCAAGGTCTTACAATTTCAAGTGATGCTCAAAATCCTTCTCCTTCCAATGGCGAAGTGAGTATATCTCCTTTAGGTAAAGCCCATCATGCACCTCACCTCTATTTCTCTCACTCATCAACTGGAAATGGGGACATTAGCAATGGAAATCAAGATCAGCAACTGCCAGAAAGCTTTGGTTCGGCTGATAATTGGGTTGGTAACCAGGATGAGAATCAGTTGGGTTGTAATCAGGAGGTTTTGTCTCTTGTTGGATCTAAGCACCATCTGTCACGGTTGAGTTCTATTGTGGGTTCCTCTGAAGACTTCCATCCTAGTTATTCTGGTTATCCAATGTCAAGTAGTACTGCTGGAAGTCCGAAACCTTCCAACTCTTTGACAGATCTCAGTGGGGATCATGATAGTCACTTATGTAGTCTAAACTATGGTCGTTGGTGCTACGAATATGAGCTAAATGCTGCAATTCCTCCCATGGTGGCACCTCCAGTGCATTCACAGTTTCAGAGCAAGAAACCATGGGATGTAATTCGACAGTCAGTGCAGCGCAGACCAAATGCATTTTCCCAGATGAATGCCAATGGTATTGTCCCTAGACCAGCGTTCTATCCTATGAACCCACCAATGTTACCTAATAGTGCAGGCTTTGGTGTAGAGGAAATGCCAAAGCCACGAGGAACCGGAACATACTTTCCTAATACGGTATACTCATTCTAAGCCTCTGAAACTTCTGGTTCTTAAAATCATAATTTATTTTTAGGTGCAGATTTCTGTCAATCTTGTGGTAGTTTGTAGTTTCTCTTTCCAGGTAAATGTTTCAGTCGCTGGGCCTTGTTATCTGAAGTGTTTTTATGCTTTAAATTTTGCAGAACCATTTCAGAGATAAGCCCATGATAACAAGGGGAAGAAATCAAGCACCGGTCAGGTCTCCTCGTAACAATAGCCATTCTATGACACCAAATCCAGAGAATCATATGTCTGAGAGAAACAGTCGTGATCTACCACAAGTACAAATGTCTCATCATAAAGGTGGGGGAAAATCTGTGTCTTCAGATAGCCCCTCTGGTTCCCCTAGGAAGAAAGTACACCCTCATACCAATGGTTCAATGCATCCCTCCGAGCAAGTTGTAGAATTTGGGTCAACTGGGCATGCCCCATCAGAGGCACCTGGGAGTGGCAGGCATACCAACGCTGGCTCATCAGTCAGTCAAAACTCGAGTGCTAGCCATGGATCACCAGGGATGCAGTGGACAAAAGCTGAATTGGGTGCTGATGAAAATAGGTATGGTTTTCATTGTGGTTTCTCTGAATATTTATCTATCACTAATGAGCACAGATAGGACTCTGGTTAAGCGTTTCTTGTTTGGACATGTAGGATTGCCGCACAATCATACCGTTTGAAAGATGAAGATGATTTCCCGCCATTATCAATCTGACTGCAGCACGAGTGATGATCTATTTATATGGTTGGTCGGATGAAAGATTTACAGGAATTGCTAACATACTGGCTTGAGCCTGAACTTTCGGCGCTTATATGGCTCGGCCGCAACTTTTTTGGAAGCGTTTACATATGGAGTTGTTTTTTTCTTCCTTTGTTTTTCGATAGACGTCACATATGGAGTTAGATATGATGTTTGTTGGACGCCATTTGTACATTTCAACTAATAATTGTTACACCCTTTAAAACCTTGATAGCTGTGCTTTGCACACCGAGTAGTTTCATGTATAGGTTGTTTGACTACAATCCTTTTCCCCAGGTTTTGTTCCCACCGTTGCCCCTCTGGGTAATTGTACGAACACTGTTGGAAGTATTGTTGCTGATGTTTGATGTAACTTTATATTCACAATCTTCATTTTTGGGTTATGCCTTTTAGATGGCTCATTATTTCCTTTTAATCTGCTCGTAGCAGATATGCACAATCATAGTAGGACCTTCCAGCTAGTTTTACACACAAAATCATGATTGATTCTTTTGACAAATTTAGGACCTTCCAGCTAATATGCTTAATGCGCGGGCCATGTAAATGTTTGGGTGATGCAAGGGGCAAATTGTGTTGGTGAAGGCCACCCATCCCTCCACAATTTCTCTTCTTTTTCATTCATTTTTCGTCCTTGGACATGGCTACTTCAACATAATTTGAAATTTCTATTTTCTACTATGCTGTTTTTCTTTTCTACAAGACAAGTATACAATTAAACATAAGATGAGATCATACACCCTATTTTCTTTCAACTGTAGATGATTAGCTTGAGAGGAGGAAGGAAACCATCTCCAAAGACTTACTTGCCATTTGATGTAGCATATCCAAAAGATATCTTTCTTTTTTTTTAATTTTAAAAAAATACAAACAATATTATACTTTAATCTAATCTAAATTACAGGGAGGGGAATTTGAACTCGAGTGCAGAGTGGGGAGCACATCCACTCTAGTCAACTTGGTTAAGCTTATATCTCCATCCAGAAGATATCTTAATTGTATTGTTTTATGCAACCTGTATTATTATAACTTCATCTAATGCCTAATTGTGTCACAACAAATTTGGGCAATTGTCTCAGCACACATGCTCCATAGTATTTTATTTCCTTAAAAAATGAATTATTGCACTAATCCACAATAAAATACAAAATGGGTTATTAACAACTAACAAGTAAGATCAAACCAATACTTAGAAATTAGTCACAATTCACACATGGGACAAAACCTATGATGTCAACAAATATTTTACTCCTCAAATTCAAATTTGAGGGCACACCTGTATGCATACAGAGAACGGATAAGAATTAAAAAAAAAAAGGTGAGGAGACTCTTTCAAACTGATGTAAATGTTCAATCAAATTGGAAAACTTGAAAACGAAAGTTTGCTATTTTGTCAACCAGATCACTAATTAGTATCTCAGCTATTTTTTTTATAAAAAAACTGGTTTAATTCTTAATTAGTAGGTAAGCATTGCATAGCCACATGTTTAGGATCAGCAAGCTCCACCCGAGGAAATTAAAAATAAAAAAAAATAAAAGAGGAAAGGGTAAGCACCAGATGAGGTATTTATTGTGACTGAGTGAAAATAATAAAGCCTCAAATTGAAGTCCTGGCATCTGAGTTCTGAATCTTCTGTGTGCAGTTTTCCATCACAGAAGAACCTAGACTTCCCCTTCCCAATACAATCACTGACTTTTTATTGATCATAAACAATTTAACCAACGCTGTCAGCAATAATGTTACTGTGTTTTGGAGTTTGGACTTCTTCCAATATCGTCACCTCCGTTATATGGGGACCCCAAACAAAAAACAAAATAAGAAGGAGAAAAAAAACTAAAAGTCCTACCTATTTTCTTTTATAATGAATCATCCCAATATTCTCACCACCACCACCTTTTTTCTCTAAGCATATTGTTTTTGATTGCAGAATTTGCAGGGTGCCCATATCTTTCCAAGCTCGAAAGTCTCTCTCAAACTCATCAATTCCAACTTTTTTCCCTAATTCTGATTCATATTTTTTAGGGTGGCTTTTACATCCACAAATGGTACCATCAAAGTGTAGCCACAGATTCTTCAAGTTTAGGATTAATAACGCAGTTTCATGCCAAAGTCCTACATATGATCATTTGATATTCTAAACTTTTTGTGGAAATTAATCCTCCTCCACAAGCTTATTTTCTTTCAAGTTCTAGTCCATTAGTTGACAAAATATTATTCCCTCTTCCCTACCACCACATCCACCTCTTAACAGTTTCCTCCATTTATTCTGTCCTTTTCTGAAACTAAATCTTGATTAGAATTGGATATATCTCATCTTTCTTTTTCTCTCTCTGTATTTAATTTCCTTGGTTCAACTTCATCTTTCACACAAATGGTTGCTAAGAACTACGAGTGTTCACGTGGGGTTGTGGAAATGGCTTGGATTATGCTTAGTGTTGATTACTCGAGGCTTTTCTGGTTGCTGTTCCGGGTCTTCTCCTATGAAAACCATGAGGGAAAGCCTCGGATCTTCTAGCACGCGCCACAGAATCTTTCATACACATCCCATATAAGTATTGTTGAATTATTAGTTTATAATTATTAGGTTTTATACGTAGTATATAATCAAAGTGAAAAAGCTAGCCGGGACTTGTTTGGTCGGAGAGTTTCCGAGGTTGCTTGGATTCTCAGCCATGAACACCACCCGGTTGGGAAGGACGTGTGCCGATGGAGGCAAGCCACAGTTGCCTGCATACGTTGAAACGGATCCATCTGGTCGCTATGGACGTGTAAGTTTGATCTCTTCGTATTATTATTATATAAAATCTGTAAATGAAGTCACTTTTGTTGCATGTAAATTGCATCATTACATGCAGGGAAAATTACCCAATTTTGGATAATATCTTTCAAGAAGCATCCTTAATTCGATCTTTCTAGTTTTAATTCAAACTTGATACCATCAACTATGAAAATAATTTTTCTGATTTTTCTACGCTTGGCAAATTTGTTAGGACAAAATTCACATTTTTCGTCAACTAATATGACAAAAATGTAAATTTGGATCATATTGAATAGAAAAATATAATCTTGAGCTATTTGGAGCATTTTTCCTGTTGTGCTGGTCAACCTTCATTTGTGAAATGGTATTAATTTGATTTAAAATGAAAAAAAAAAAAAAAAGGTGTCATCCAAGATTCACTTTTAATATTTAATTAGCCCAATTGGATGAATGTGTACAATAAACCTGTCCGGCATGCCAATTTGTGCGGCATGAAGATCAGACACTTTCCACTCATACAGAGCGGCTCAATGGAGCCGAGCTAGCTAGCCATAGGCTCCTCCCAGACTTTTCTTAACAGCCATGCATGCATACCAAGCTTAGAATTATAATTGGTTTTAATGATAATTAGTGAGATCATGAGGACTAATTAAGAGGGCCTTGTGGTCTTAATTACTGTGTCATAAGCAGTTCAGGGAAATGCTTGGCAAAGGAGCCATGAAGACAGTTTACAAGGCATTTGATGAGGTCCTGGGAATGGAGGTGGCTTGGAACCAAGTCAAGCTCAAAGATGTCTTTGGTTCGCCAGACGAACTTCAGCGTCTCTACTCGGAGGTGCACCTCCTCAAGAACCTCAACCATGACTCCATCATCCAATACTACATGTCTTGGATCGACGCCAATCGGAGAACCTTCAACTTCATCACCGAAATGTTCACCTCCGGCACCCTCAGAGAGTAATGAACCACAACTTACAACTATAATATATATTAGCATGGAACACTCAAAAAGAATGTACGTGTTAAAGGTAGTTGAATGCTAGAACATGTTATGAGTTGTAAACTCAAATGTCTTAAATTCAAATCCTCGTACTTGAAAAAAGAAACCAAACTAACTGAAAAACTGTTTGATTAATGAGGAATGTTGTGGAACTTGAAACAGGTACAGACAGAAGTACCAGCGAATGAATATTGGAGCAGTGAAAAATTGGGCTCGGCAGATCTTGCGTGGACTTGCCTATCTGCACAAACTTGATCCACCTGTGATTCACAGAGACCTTAAGTGTGACAACATCTTTGTTAATGGCCATCTTGGGCAAGTCAAGATTGGTGATTTGGGTTTGGCAGCTGTTCTTCGTGGTTCCCATCATGCTCACAGTGTCATAGGCAATGATCTCCAACTCTCTCTAGTTAAGTGAATCTGATCTTCCTAATTTTCAATTTTAATATGCTTCTCTTTTCATCAGGTACACCGGAATTTATGGCACCCGAATTATACGAGGAGGAATATAATGAGCTAGTAGACATATACGCCTTTGGCATGTGTGTGCTGGAAATGCTCACTTCAGAATATCCATATAGCGAGTGCTCAAATCCTGCCCAAATTTACAAGAAAGTGACTTCAGTAAGTTTGGTGGTCACTTCAGTATGTGACACTTCATTTTTGGTCATTTACCATGTCTAATTATTGTGACTTCTTTTGTTTGCAGGGGAAGCTACCAAACGCGTTCTACAAGATTGAAGATTTGGAGGCGCAACGATTTGTAGGGAAGTGTTTGGAAAATGCCTCAAAGAGGTTGCCAGCACATGAGCTCTTGCTTGACCCTTTTCTAGCCTCTGATGATAGAGAGCTGCTGTCCACCCCAAGAATCCCATTTCAAAATTTGATGCCTAATGATGATTCAGCAGTGGTGGAGGAGTTGGAGGAGGAGGAGGAGGAGGAAGAGGAAGAGGAGCTACCTTTGGACTTGGGGGTTGATTTGAAAAGAAGCACAAACATGATCATTACTGGGAAAATGAATCCAGAGGATGATACAATTTTTCTCAAAGTTCAGATTTCGGACCGGGATGGTACTCCCTCTCTCAACCCTTTTGCATATATGACTAATTGATCATGCAAATTGAGGAGATCCTTAAAAATTCATAATCCATACTTTATGGTCTAAATTGTTATTTGCACATTGTTGATGATGGTGGTTTCTTAACAGGGCAAAATGCTAGGAACATATACTTTCCCTTTGACATTGTGAACGACACTGCAATTGCTGTAGCAACGGAGATGGTGAAAGAGTTAGAAATCAGTGACTGGGAACCTTCGGAGATCGCGGAGATGATAGAAAAAGAGATATCTTCTTTAATTCCAGGTCATAAGAAATGGGGCACACCCCAGGATTATCATGCTCATCAGCACAGCTTTAACTATGAAGATGAAGATGATGATCATGATCATGGTCACCATCCTTTCTACTCTTTCTCCTCCTGTTCTTCCTCCCAAAACTCTCTCCATGCTTTCAGCTCTCACTGTAAGACCCAATTCCATTGTGGGAAGAACATTTCTAATGACCAAGATTGGCTTCAAGGTATGTTCATTAAAAGGGACTTCCTCCAACTAGTCTTTGCTTGTCTTTGACTGCATTTGGTCTAATATTTTGTCAATGCAGGTGATCTGTTTATCAATGATGATGCAAGTTCTCAGAGCTCCTTCAGCTCCTGCAACGACTCCAACATAAACTACTTCTCAGGCACTGAAGTTGACCACCATGACTTAATCTCTTGCTTTGGAAAGAGCCACAAATCTAGATTTTGTCCTTCAGAAAGCAGGGCTGCAAATTGCTACAAACACTGCAATTCACAGCTGCATCATCAGAGACCTCATGAATTAAATCATCCTCTTTGTCATCATCAAAGGAAACTACCCAGGATTCAATCGCTCATCGACGTGCGAAGCCAATTGTTGCACCGGTCACTGGTGGAGGAGATCAACAAGAGGCGGTTGTTTAATACTGTTGGGGCTGTGGAGAACATTGGATTTCAAACACCAGGAAGCTAGCTGCGGTGGTTCCTTGGTTGGCAAGTAGCAAGTTTCTTGACACTTGCTTTGTAGTAGTGTGTGTAAGTAATGCTTGTATAAATGTTGAGCCTGAAGAAAATTTTTAAGGTTCATAGTGAGAATATGCAGACTATGATTTTTATGAGCCTGCAACATTAATGCCGCAGAGTAAACTTCTATTTTGTGTAAATATTGTGCTCCTATTTACTAAGTTCAAAAAAATTAGAGATATAAACTAAAAGAAAAGTCATAATCATATGATAGCCTGCCTTGCAACTCATATTGAACGTCTCACCTTATGTTGCAGTCAGCACCATGTAGACGTGAAATCTCATCTTCTAGAACAAATTGAGGAAAGTGTTGTTTGAAAAGTGAAGCATAATTTAGTTTTGTTGGTTATGCAAGGCATTGCAAACATGTTTGAGTTCCCACATTGGAACAATAGAGTTCTTTGGAAGTCTTTATAGGACTTACTCTTGGACATAGAATAGCTTGTATTGGCTATGCAAGTGGCTTAATTGAGTGGATTGTGGGTATGGCTTAAGGTTAAATGCCTAGTTAGTTGGGTCAATGCTTAAGAATAACATATGGTATAAAAATTATATTAAAACATCAAATAGAGGAAGAAGATTAATATCTACTTTGGATATATTGCAAATTAATATCCATAAGGTACAAACCAATGCAACTAGGAGGGTCCTTTTTTGTTATTAATTTTTTAATTAAATAGTATAGCCAAACGGCTATACTTCAATTTTTTAATTTAAAAAATAGTATAGCCGGGCGGCTATACCTACTTTGACACGTGGCTTAAAACGATAGAGGTTCTTCTTTATTTATTTTTTTAAAACAGTACAGCCGCTCGGCTATACTCCATGCTTTTTTCTATTTAAAAATAGTATAGCCGCACGGCTATACTCAGGTGCGAAATATTTCTTAAAAGACATGGGTTGGCACGTGGCGCCTAATGGCTGGACGCATTTTTATATTTAAAAATAGTATAGCCGCACGGCTATACTCAGCTTTGAAATTTTAAAAAAAAAGACATGTGTTGACACGCGGGGCATAATCGCTGGAGGTCTTTTTTTATACTAAAAAATAGTATAACCGCAGGGCTATACCCAGTTTTGAAATTTTTTTAAGAAAGACATGTGTTGACATGTGGCTCCAAATGGTTGGGGGACCTTTTTTATATTAAAAAATAGTATAGCCGCAAGGCTGTACTTAGCTTTGAAATTTTTAAAAAAGACATGTGTTGTCACGTGGCTCCAAATGGATGGGGGCCTTTTTTATATTAAAAAATAGTATAGCCGCACGGCTATTCTTAGCTTTGAAATTTTTTAAAAACACATGTGTTGACACGTGGCTCCAAACGGTAGGGGGACCTTTTTTATATTTAAAAATAGTACAGCCGCACGGCTATATTCAGTTTTTTATAAAAAGAAAAAAAATTATACATATATATATACATATTTTCCAACAAACCATTCGTGTTCTATACACGCCTGCGTCTTCTTTAAAAAGCAAATATACAATAGTAGTATTGTATGTGTACGTACGTATTTCGAATTTTTATACACATATTTTTTACAAAATTTTCAGTAACACATAGAAATTCAAATAAAAACCCATTAGATAATTATTTAAATTAAAATTTTCACGTACTTTTTACAAAAATTTTAGTAACACAAACAAATTCACGTAGTATAGAAATAATTCTGAAATATTATTGAATAAGAATAACAAATGCTATAAAAATTATATTAAAACATCAAATAGAGGAAGATTAATATTTACTTTGGATATATTGAAAACTAATATCCATAAGCTACAAACCAATGCAACTAGGAGGGTCCTTTTTTGTTATTAATTGTTTAATTAAATAGTATAGCTGTGAGGCTATTCTTAAATTTTTTAATTTTAAAAAAATAGTATAGCCGGCCGGCTATACCTATTTTTGGCACGTTGCTTTAAACGATAGAGGTTCTTCTTTATTATTATTTTTAAAACCAGTACAGCGCACGTCTATACGCTATGTTTTTAATTTTTTTTTAAAAAGACGTGCTGACACGTGGCTGGAGTCTTTTTTATATTTAAAAATAGTATAGCCGCACGGCTATACTCAGCTTCGAAATTTTTTAAAAAGACATGTATTAAAACGTGGCTCCAAATGGTTGGTGGACCTTTTTAATTGTAATAACCCAAACCAAAATATCTAGAAATTAGGATTTCTTTATTCTTCCCAAAAGACGATTTTGCCCTCGCATATTTTAATAGAGAAAAAGTTAACTTTTTGATCGAGAAAGAATTTGGCAATTCCGCTTGCGCTGTTGCGTAGAGCACGGCGAAACGAGTCCATAGACATGGAGTAGACCCGAATCGGAGTTGTAACGAAGAAATTACGATCAAAATACCGCGAATGGCAAAATGGTAATTTGATCAAAAAGTCAGATTTTTATCCCTTTTCTCCTTCTCTCTCCTCATTTCTCTCTCCTCTCTCTCTCTCCTCCCGATTCGACCCAGCCAGCGACCTTTCCTCTTTCTCACCGTCGCCACGGCCGCCACACTTGGAGCCGATCTCCGAGACCAGTGCCAAACGAACCGCCACTCACCCGCCGTCCTTCCCCGTGCCGTTGCCGCCCTTGCCGTGGCTGGAGTTTGCCGGAAATCGCCATTTTTGTCGATTTTTCAGTTTGAATTTTGAGCTCCTCGTTCTCCCTCAATTCTCCACCAAATCGATCTAGTAAGGTGTGGTTTCTCATCTATTTTTCGTGTTCTAGCTGATTGATGTATGGGTTTCGATCGATTTTAGCTCTAGAATGTTCTATTTTCGACTTGAAAATCGGTCGAAATCTCAGCCGTCGTGATCGGCCGTTTTCGGTCACTTTTTGGGGTATGTCCAAGAACAAAAGTGACTCCAAATGGGGTGTTTTACCTAGGATAGGAGTTTGGAGTCTTGGTTCGGGGATTTTTCGGCAACCCAAAAATCGATTTGGGCACCCAATCTGCCCGCGCGTGTGGCGGCGAGTGGGCGAGGGTGGTGAAGTGACTCTGTGTAGTTTTGTGATCCTAGTGTCGTCACGAGTGCATAGGATTTCGCGGATCTCGATTCGGAGTCCGTTTGAGCCCCGAACGAATTTTCCATATCGCGCGATCCTTGGGTGCAGTGTCGTCAAATCGTTGGATCGCACTCAATTTTGGATATGTCGGTCTACATGATTTCAGGATCGTGTAGAATTCGACGGATTGCAAATGGAGTCCCGGATACTCCGAAATCGCGAACTCTGGGGCTAGAGTTTGGATTTTAAGCGATAACGCGATTTTGGCCAATCCGACCGTCCGTTTCGGACTAAACTCGCGGAGCATGGTTCCTTCTCTATAAGGAATCTTCAGAGAAGCCCAGATTGGCCATCGGAGACCGTGGACCAACGGGGTCTAGGATCGGCCGGTCTGGTGGTTTATCGCTTATTGCCCGTTTGGCATTGCTTATTTGGGATAATGAGTGATTTTTTTAAAATTTTAAGAAGTCCAACCCGTTTGGTAAACTGTGAGAAAATCACTTATTGTTAAAAATTGCTGCGAGAGAAAGCTATAAAGGAAAGCAGCTAATGAGGTGCTTTCATTTTCTGATTATTCAGGAATCAGTTTCGAAGAGGCGCTGGGTTTAATGATTATGCGGCAATCATTTTCTGATTATGCATAAAACCAATACCAACAACACTTTTAACAAAAATTTTACCAAACGCCAAACTGCTTTATCTCACAGCTGATTTCTCTCACAGCAAATCTGACAGTGATTATTTTCACAGCACAGCAATGCCAAACTGGCCCTTAGTATAGTTTCGAGTCTTTTAAGGCCGTTCTAACTGTCTAAAAAGCTAAAGTGGGCGTAGGAGTGACTCTAAAACGAGTGCACATATTTCTAGGAGTCGGGGCAGGGTGTTTAATTTAATTCTTTTTATTTAGCAGTTTATTAATTTATTATTCAGGCACCAGAGGTCCAGTCAACCCACATGAGGGACATTTGAAGGGTCCAGCTAGCTCGGACCATCCGTGAGTGGACTTTTCTTTTCTAAACAGTTTTTATAATTAACTTTTATATTTGATCTTGAATAAGTGTTACTGCATGGTTTCTGAGCATGAATTGTATCGTAAAATCTCTTTATTTTCATGTTACTTAGTCGAGCAGCAGATTTGAGGATTTTTGATACAGAATTAGTAACTTAGCTCAGATTTACCTGAATACAAAGGATTATCAGATTTTATCAGAGATAGTTATTTTAGAACCACCGTGTACCCATTTGCTTATGGTGATTACCCATAGTTGGACCGATGTCTACGGACATCCGGTCTGATTTCAGTTACGTCAGTGCACTTGACTTTGCCTCACAAGTTTCGGGGACGCTCAGACCGTGAGTGTCAGGATTTGCGGCTCGGCAGACTTGGTGTCCCGAGACCTGCCAGGGTTGCGGCTCGGCTGACTCTGTCCCCGAGACCTGCCAGGATTGCGGATCAGGCTGACTGCTGTATCTTGCCAGAGCGGCTCGAGTCGACTTGGTGTCATCGAGACCTGCCGGCGGATCAGGCTGACCATAGTCCCCTGATTTCGCCAGTTTGCGACTCGGTTAGACTTTGTGTCGCCGAGACCTGCCAGGGGATTTGACGGACTTTACAGGGGTACAAGTAGGTGGTAGTTTTTAAAGGAATTTAAGCACTTTTATGCAGTTATTGTTTTCACTCATTTTATATCAGTTTCTTCGATACTTATGCATGTGTTATATCGAAATATCTTTGTTCAGTTATACGAGCATTTATATAACTATATTTATCTATGTTCATTTGAATGTCTCGAGTTCAATTATGATCGAATCATAGCTTTTATATCCCTATGTATTTCAAAACGGGGGTTATTATGTTCTAACTTGTTTTTAAGAACCTTATTTTTGTCCACTCACAACTTTAAACTTGTTTTTCGCCCCCAGGCCGTAGAAGTACGAAGGAAACCACTCGGGCCATCCTCCCAGCTTCCGCCTCACCACCATAAAGTATAGGATCTCATTGTAAATTTCTTAAAGTTCTGTAAATTTGTAGAAATGCTCTGATATCTAGTTAAAACTGAAAAACTGGAGTTGAGATTTGTTATTTGAGATATTCTGGCAGTTGGTGTGATATTTGAGCTTGTTTGACAGGTGGAAGACATTGGGCTTGGTCAAAATACAGGGGAAACTCTGCCGAATTTCCGGCAGAAGTCTAAGGGAAATTCTAAAAAGAATTTGAAACGAGAAGGGTAAAAAGGTCTTTTGTGCCCGACATTTGCCAGGTGTCGGACACGCACAGGACTTGGCTCGAATTCCAAAGCGAAAATTGGGTCGGGTCCTGTCATTAATATTTAAAAATAGTATAGCCGCACGGCTATACTCAGTTTCTGTATAAAAAGAAAAAAGAAAATATATATATATATACACACATATGTAGGTATGTATTTTTCAACAAACCATTCGTATTCGATACACGAGTGACGTTTTCTTTAAAAAGTAAACATACAATATTCGCATTATATGTGTACGTATGTATTTTTAATGTTTTATACATGTATTTTGTACAAAATTTTCAGTAACACAGACAAATTCACGTATTATAGAAATAATTGTCAAATATCATTGAATAAGAATAACATATGGTATAAAAATTATATTAAAACATCAAATAGAGGAAGATTAATATCTACTTTGGATATATTAAAAATTAATATCCATATACTACAAACCAATGCAACTAGGAGGGTCCTTTTTTGTTATTAATTTTTTAATTAAATAGTATACCCATGCGGCTATACTTAAATTTTTTTTATTTTAAAAAATAGTATAGCCGGCCGGCTATACCTATTTTTGACACGTGGCTTTAAACAATATAGGTTCTTCTTCATTTATTTTTTTTTAAAAAAAGAGTACAGCCGGACGGGCTATACTCCATGTTTGTATTTTTTTTTAAAGACGTGCTGACACATGACTGGATTCTTTTTTATATTTAAAAATAGTATAGCCGCACGGCTATACTTAATTTTGAAATTTTTTGAAGAAAGTCATGTGTTGACACGTGGCGCTAAATGGTTGGGCCCTTTTTTTATTAAAAATTAGTATAGCCGGCCGGCTATACTTAGTTTTGAAATTTTTTTAAAAGGACATGTTTGGACACGTGGCTCCAAATGGTTGGGGGATCTTTTTTTATGTTAGAAATAGTATAGCCGCACGGCTATACTCAGTTTCCTTATAAAAAGAAAAAAAAACTATATATATACACACACATACGTAGGTAAGTATTTTTCAACAATGCATTCGTGTTCTATACACGCCTGACACTTTCTTTGAAAAAGCAAACATACAATA
This sequence comes from Prunus dulcis, assembly GCF_902201215.1. NCBI lineage: Eukaryota > Viridiplantae > Streptophyta > Magnoliopsida > Rosales > Rosaceae > Prunus > Prunus dulcis. The sequence continues at coordinate 25,637,742 of NC_047655.1, read as the reverse complement.
GTCGTATTGAACGTGTAAGTACGTATTTCTAATGTTTTATACACGTATTTGTTACAAAATTTTCAGTAACACACATAAATTCAAATAAAAACTAGTTAGATAATTATTTAAATTAAAATTTCCATGTACTTTTTAAAAAATTTTCAATAACACAAACAAATTCACATATTATAGAAATAATTATCAAATATTATTGAATAAGAATAACAAATGGTATAAAAATTATATTAAAACATCAGATAGAGGAAGATTAATATCTACTTTGGATATATTGAAAATTAATATCTATAAGCTACAAACCAATGCAACGAGGAGGGTCCTTTTTTGTTATTAATTTTTTAATTAAATAGTACAGCCGTGCGGCTATACTTAAATTTTTTAATTTTAAAAAGATAGTATAGCCTACCGGCTATACCTATTTTTGACACGTGGCTTTAAACAGTAGAGGTTCTTCTTTATTATTATTTTTTTAAAACGAGTACAGCCGCACGGCTATACGCCATATTTTTAATTTTTTTTTAAAGACGTGTTGACACGTGGCTGGAGTCTTTTTTATATTTAAAAATAGTATAGCCGCACGGCGATACTCAGTTTTGATTTTTTTTTTAAAAGACATGTTTTGACACGTGGCCTGAAATGGTTGGGGGACCTTTTTTATATGAAAAAATCGTATGGCCGGGCGGCTATACTCAGTTTTGAAATTTTTTTTCAAAAAGACATGTTGACACGTGGCTCCAAATGGTTGGGTGACCTTTTTTATATTTAAAAATAGTATAGCCGCACGGCTATACTCAGCTTTGAAATTTTTTAAAAGGACATGTGTTAACACGTGGCTCCAAATGGTTGGGGGACCTTTTTAATAATTAAAAAATATATATATACACACACACACACATATGTAGGTACGTATTTTTCAACAAACCATTCGTGTTCTATACACGCCTGACGTTTTCTTTAAAAAGTAAACATACAATAGTCGTATTGTACGTATACGTCGTATTTCTAATGTTTTATACACTTATTTTTTACAACAATTTTCAATAACACGCAGAAATTCAAATAAAAAGCAATTAGATAATTATTTAAATTAAAATTTTCACGTACTTTTTACAAAATTTTCAGTAACACACAAATTCACGTATTATACAAATAATTTTTAAATATTATTGAATAAGAATAACATATGGTATAAAAATTATATTAAAACATCAAATAGAGGAAGATTAATATCTACTTTGGATATATTGCAAATTAATATCCATAAGCTTCAAACCAATGCAACTAGGGTCCTTTTTTGTTATTAATTTTTTAATTAAATAGTATAGCCGGTTGGCTATACCTATTTTTGACATGTGGCTTTAAACGATAGAGGTTCTTCTTCATTTTATTTTTATAAAAGGAGTACAGCCTCACATCTATACTTCATGTTTTTAATTTTTTTTTTTTTTAAAAAAGACGTGCTGACACGTGGCTGGAGTCTTTTTTATATTTAAAAATAGTGTAGTCGCACGGCTATACGCAGTTTTGAAATATTTTTTAAAAAGACATGTGTTGACACGTGGCGTCAGGTTAGAGGCATTTTTATATTAAAAATTAGTATTCCTACACGGCTATATTCAGCTTTGAAATTTTAAGAAAAAAACATATGTTGACACGTGGAGAATAATGGCTGGGGGTCTTTTTTGCATCGATTGGTTATGTAAGTATAATGTTAGTGACTTTGAACCGTTGATATAATTGGATTTTACAATGCATCCGTGGTTGATAATTCAAGCGGATCACACAATGCATCAATAGTTCATAACTACTTTCACGCATATGGACGAATCACTCGTGTTGTAGTTAGCTTGGGCCATAAAATGTGGGCCATCAGCAACCACGAACCCTGATATGGCCCATGGGTCCCATGCCATCAAGCTCACAACTCACAACTCAAACAACTCGAACGTGCAATGCAATCAATTAAAATTAAAAAAAGGTTTTTTAAGGAAAAAAGAAAAAGAACAAGCAGATTGCCACCCTTTCATGTTTCACACGATAACTGATCAACCTCACCAGTGAATTAGTGATCACCACCACGCCACTCTGATTCAGTCAGCTGTTATCCTGCTCCACCATGGCTATCATGCGCGGGAGGAGCCGGTTAACGTCGGGGGCGCCACCGCCGTCACCGATCCCGACTGCCAAAGGATCGCGCTCTGCATCCAACGAAAACTTCACGCAATTCCTCGACAAGTGCCTGCAAATCCCCGACCTCGCATGGCCACCTCAGCTTCACCCTCACTTCTCCGGCACACGCCATTCCGTTCCCGCCGAAGTCGATCTCCGATCGCTCTCCAGCGACGCCATCGCGCGGCTTCTCGTATCGGCCAGAGAATCCGGCGCGTTTCGGATCACCAATCACGGGATTTCGGCCGAGGAGTTGGGATCGGTGGTTCGGGAAGCCGAATCGGTTTTCGGAAATGACGGAAATCTCACTCGACGTTTCGTTGAGCCCACTGGCAATCGTGAGGAGATTAAATGGGTTCGTGAATCGGGCCAAAAAGTGGCGGAGGACGAAAAATATCGGGTCTTTTGGTAATTAAGCACCCGAAACTCTGTATCTTATTTATCGGGTTATTGCAGTTAGTTAACCCAAGTTTAAATTTTTAATGAAGTACTAATTCTCCTAATTAATTTGCAGTAAAAGTATGGAGAAGGTTGCAAGCAAAGTTGAAGCAATTGCAGATCAAGTGAGTGAAGTTTTGTTCGCAAATCCAGAGAAGCAAGTTGAGAAGAAGATGAGAAGTGAACTGGGAAAAGTTAGGCTATACAGATACAATCATCAAGATCATTCAATGGAGCAAAACCCAAGTAGTAATTATTTGCAGAATGAGATCATTAATGGAAATAATTTGCGTGAGTGTGAGGATCATCATGCTTTGTGCCTTCACCTTCCGCTTGAGCATTCTCAGTTCAACATCCGATCAGAGGGAGAGGGAGGCTCTCTGTGTTTTGATGCAGGGCCAGAGACTCTAGTTGTCACTGTTGGAAATCAGCTTGAGGTAATTCGGCTAAGCTCTAGCTTCCATCTGGTTGATTGGTTTAGCTTCTTCATCTGCTGAATGAATTACTTGGGTTTGTTTTTATTTGGAGCCTGCAGGGGTTTAAATGTGTTTCAGGGGAAATGATCTTTGTCCCAGACATCATTAGAAGCCAAGCCTCTTTTTCCATACAATTCAAAGTCCCACTGCTTTCGAATTCGAGAAAAAAGTCTAACACAGTTTCAATTACTGATCAAATTTTCATTGCAGTCATCCTCTGTTTACTATACATGATTTTTGTGTTTGTATATACATACATTACAACAACATAGACACCATTGAAAAAAAAACACTATTTTCTCTACTATTTGGGTGAGATTAATTGATTGGTTTTGAGGTTTTTTGTTTTTTAAGAATCTTATACGAGGATACAATGATCATGTACAGTATGGGATCCATGGCTTGAAGGGTTTTGGTTTGTTCACACCACTGAATTGTATTGTATGTGCAGAGTTCAAAGATTTTGTGTCACCAGTTTGATTCATTTGTTGCTGAGTTATCGAATTTCAGTATTGTACTGAATTGGATTGTGTATCGATTGAATGATTATTGCAAACATTATATTGATTTTGCAAATCTTCAGTTTATTATGTATTTTTCCACCAGTAGCAGCAATTAGGTGTTGAGTTGAACCCATAATGTGTCTCAAATTGTTGCATGCAATAAGATGATTTTTATGTATTCAATCCTAAAATCAATTGAGTGATTACGGTATTCAACAGACTCCACCCATTTGGATATATTCTTTTTTAGATGTTGGGTGCACTAAGTAGATTGACGGGTGCATATAACATCGCTCATAATGAAATGAAATGAATCTTTATAGTCCAATTAAGTTTGGGCCAATGTTGTGTTCAATTCCAAATGTTTCCCGTGGGGCCCACTACGACATGAATGCAATGCAAGGACGTCCCATGCATGATGCATATATACAACTTTGCACCAAGTGTTTTTTTTTTTTTTTTTTTTGGGGTCAGAATCAAATTTTATTAGATATAAGGCAAAAGCCGGTTGCAACAAAGTGAACTCCAAAAAGAAATTCGAGGAACTGCAACACAAGAAGGCATAAAACCTACTGCATCATAAAACTTAAGGAGGACATAAAGCCATGAAAAGCAAAGTGCACACAAAAGGCAGCGAATATGGAATAGGGAAATGCCACACCACCCATAACCAACCAGAAGCACAATCAACACAAGCCCACACCCACCAGAGAGGAACCAGTAACTAATGCTCAAGACATAAAATGGTGGTGGACAAGCCCCCGAAGCTACAAAGAGTGCTACCATAATCCAAGCAATAAGTGACATAAGCACTCTAAAAGCAACCCCAATTGCATAAGAGTCATCAAGGAAAGGAAACCCTTGTGTGGTCGAGGCGCTGAAGATGGTGGTGAAGGGAAGGTGCCGAGAAGTAGCCGCCAGTGGTATGAGGAGAAAATGCATATCAAGCACTAGAGGCTCGTACAAGTTAAAAACTAGAAGAGAATTTTGATCAACACCACAAACAGGTTGAAAACAAAAGCAGCACAAAATGCTGAAGAGAATCGCATAGCACACTTGGTCACCCCGTTTGCCACCAAATCACAGAGAGAGCGAATCACATATCTGAAGTAATTTTCCAGCATGAATCAAATCTCAAATGTGCAAAAGAAACAAAAAAAGCAAAAAAAAGGGCCTGCAACACAAGAACGGAAATAATGAAGCAACTGCGACGGCGGAAGGGGAAACCACCCAAACCATCGAAACACAAAGGCAATCCTCGAACAAAGTAGATCCAGAATAGGAGCAGAACAACGAAACCACCCACACCCAACCACACACTCCCTGCAAAATAAAAGAAAATCACAAAGTCACAGCAAAATAAAAGGGTGAGGAAGAAAACTAAAGGAGGGAGGGAAAGAGAGGAAGGGAAACAAAGGAAAGGAGAGAGGGGCGAGAGGAGAGGGGAGGGGCAAGATAGAGGCAGGGGAGATTGGGATCCATCGCTTCAAGGATTTTGGTTTGTTGGTAGAAATTATCGAATTGTATTGTAAGTGAAGAAATAAACATTTTGTCTCACCTGAGATATTGTGAAATTTCAAACTTTATATTATGTAGTTACTAATTTCAATTTAGTACCATGAATTTTTACTCTTAAGACATGTTTGTTCATGCACTTTTAATTTTAACGATTACATACCTTAAGCTTTTTAATTGTTTGCAATCTGGTTCCAGCGTTAGTTTTACCGTTAGAATTTCCGTTAATTACTAATGTGTCATATGTGAAACTCACTTTTTAAAACTTAAATTACTAAAATATTAATAAAACATTAAAAAAAATATAAAATATTATAAACATAAAATTAAAAAGAAAAACCCATCAGCCAGCACCCCCCCTTCCCTCGACTGATTTTATCAAAACTCATCTGCTTTCATAAAATCAGTCAAGGTTCAATTCATCTTCTCCATTTGATCTACCAAATGATCTAAGTGGCATGCACACGTCACAAGATAAATCTATAGGTGAAATTACTTCAATACTTTAAAGGTTATAGTTAGTGAAATACAGGAACAGGAAAAAAAAAATTACAGTGAAAGACTCACCTATTATAGGCTATTTATTAAAATTTTAAAATGTAGTATTTTTTTTCCTTGTATTATTCAAAAAATTGTAAAAAAAATACATGTATTAAATGTAAAGAATGCATAAGGTGCTATATGCAAATTTATTAACTATATTTTGAATGGGTTATTCATGAGAAAAACTCTCATACTCCCTTTTCTTTGTCTTCTTCCTATTTATCTCCTCATGTCACTTATCAAAGGGAGAGAAAGAGAAAAAAAGAAAGTCGCAATAATGAAACATGAGTAAGAAAGTATTTCTCGTAATTTACACCCGCTCAAGAGAGAACATTGATTTTTAAGAAATGAAAACCGTGTCATGATCTCATCCTCAACTGAGTATGATTTTTGCGGCCCTTCTTCTCTGCATGATTGCCATTTTCTCAAGTGATTATGGTTCAATTCATGTATAAGGCTCTAAACAACCAATCAAAAGGATTAGAAATTTGCTTATGTTGGGCTGGCAAAAGCCAGCATTATTGTCCCTTTTCTTATTTTTAAAGCTCCCAAATGAAATTTATCCAGTATGCGTAGGCACTAGATTAATTCTTCACCTGATATTGTAACAATACAGAGCAACTCTGCTCTTTAGTTCGAAATTCCCTCAGCATCTTCATGTCTGAGGTTGGACCAAACATCCATCCCAAGTTTATGGAGAATTCCTCTTCCAACCAACCCGGAAATTAACATGAAAATATGTCCATATAATGGGAACCCTAGACCTAGAGCCATGACGTTGTGTTTGTAAGGAGTCATTGACTGACCATTGACCTTAGTGAAGTAAGTAGCCACGAAAAATCCAACTAGACAAATAGGGCAAGACTTGAAAGTCAACTAGTCAACTAGTCAACTATGTGAATCTGATATTGGAAGAGAATTATTTTAATTGATAGATACAATTGGTTTATACAAGAGTGTCTTAGTCTACAAGGAAACAAGTCCTCCAATCTAGGAAACTTACTAGGAAAGTAAATCCTAATTACAACAGTATTGATATTAATTGATATTATACAAACTTATTTCCTAACAAACTAGTCCATCCATAAGGCAATCTCACAATTCCACAAGTCTTTCTGCTCAATGACATATGAAAATATCTCATGCGACAAAATTTCCACTTGTGCTACAATTACTTATAACCCACGCTATTTTAAAAGTGTTATTAGAGTTTAGTACTTTTTTGGTTGGTCAATGTTTAAAAATTCTAGTTTTATTGGGTTTAAATTGGAGTAATTCACTGAGAATTTATGGGTGGTGTTTGGGAAGTAAGCAAACTGCAGATTGATATTGCAAAAATGTAACTTATTCTGTAAAACCCGGTCATTGCTTGGGGATAAACAAGGCTTAATACAAAAATAATTAGTTAAAATTATGTTAAACTTGAAATAACACAACGATATATTAAGTTTAATTTTCTTTTCTAAAGCCAATTTCTTGCAGGCACCGACTCAATCACAAAAACAAAAGGAAAAAAACAAAATTTTAGCAAGTGGCAATGAAAAAAGAAAAATTTTCCACAAGTCAATCCATAAAGCAATCTCACAATTCCACAAGTACTCTCTTATCAAATTTTCCACTTGCCTTGCTTGAAGGGCTGCGTACAATTACTTATATCCCACGTTTGCTGATCAAATGACACTTAACAGAGAAAAACACGAACATGCTTTTATATGGAAACCCCATAGCACATGCATTTAACTTCAAGGAAAAAAACATGAACATGCATTTATGGGAGTATGACTTTTCATGCATCTCTCTCTCTCTCTCTCTCTCTCTCTCTCTCTCTCTCTCTCTCTCTCTCTCGGTGTTTGTAGGGTAACACATATATACTAAAGCCATCACAAACTTTATTTCCCAAAATCTAAAATGTTTATCCAAAATGAAATCTTTGCTCCATTACTTCTTCCTCCTCTGCTTCAATATCCTCCTCCCTACAGCAGTTCACAGCCAATGTATTAAAGACCAGCAACAATCATTGTTTTTACTTGACGCATATGTGGGATTCACTTTTTTAATTTTTTATTCATATTTTAAGCAATTTAGTTTTCAAAAAGTGGATCTCACATATGCCACATCAACATTTAATGAAAATTCTAAGAGCAACTCCAGCAAGAGGGGCTAGCCTGGACAAGAGGTCCCCTAGGCCCCCAATCAGCAATTTATGTATATTTCTTCCAGCGGCCAAGACTTGCCAAGGCAAGTGCTGGGCTCCACCAGACCAGGCAAGTCCCAAGGCAAGACTTGCTTGGGTAAGATGACTTAATGCTGACGTCATCAGTCAATTTAAATAACAAAAAAATGAAGAAGAAAAAAACCAAAAAAACAAAAAAAATTCATAATTTTTTATTTATTATAAATACCTAGTCATATTCTTCACTTCCCACACCAAAACTCTATACAAATTCATCTCCTCATATCTCATGTGAATAGTAACAACTCTTGCCTTTTGTCATGGCAAATGGGTGGAATGCTCTAACAGTAAGACTAATGCCGAAACCAGATTACAAAAAATTGAAAATGTTAGAATATGTAATCGTTAAAATTGAGAGTGGAGAGACAAACATGCCAATTTCAAACCTATTCCCAAAATGAATGGTAATGTTTTGTTATTCACATAAAGTCAATGCAATCGAAGTAATTAAAAGTCCAATTTGCATGTTGTATGAGGTTTACAATTCCTTTTTCTTCCTTACCGACTTGTCGGTTTTAAGGTCTTACTCAATTAGCAACCTGCGAAAATTATAAATGTTCCAGATGCCTATCTGTTTTCCTCTTTTTCTTTTTCTTTTTTCTTTTTTTTCTTTTTTTTTAATGTTTTATTACTACCTACCCGAGATTCCTTTCACTCTCTAGGTCTTAGTCAATAGCAACTTTGGGAAAGTTGCTAAGTTGAGTGATTAATAAACTGATTTATACAATTCCTTTGTGAGGTTTACAATTCCTTTTTCTTCCTTTCCGACTTGTCGGTTTTAAGGTCTAACTCAATTAGCAACCTGCGAAAATTATAAATGTTCCAGATGCCTATCTGTTTTCCTCTTTTTCTTTTTATTTTTATTTTTTTTTTATTTTTTTAATGTTTTATTACTACCTACCCGAGATTCCTTTCACTCTCTAGGTCTTAGTCAGTAGCAACTTTGGGAAAGTTGCTAAGTTGAGTGATTAATAAACTGATTTATACCAAAACTCGAAGAAAGCTTGTCTTACTGAAATCTTAATTTATATGAAACTAGCTTGACATCTGTAAGATGTGGACTTACTGTCTTAATTTGAAGTCAACTATAATCCATATTCAATACTGATTTAGCTTCCCAAGTTTTGTTTTAAAACAAGGACCTGCTGCATGTTCATTTGCAGAGTTCCTGCTATCCTTCTCTTTATCCAGATCTACCAATTTGAGTCAAAGAGGTATCACTCTGGTCTGATGTAAAGCTCCAAACATACTTGAACTAACTCCTTTCTGTCTCTTCTCTTCCCCTCAAATGAGTCATTTTCTCCTTCACTATCAGATTTTTAAAAAAATTATCATTCACTCACTAACTCTGAGTTGTTCCTATATGTGCAGTCATGGAGATCTGCGAACAGAAGATTAAGTTAGTTCCTCTAACTCAACGACTATTTTCTGTAGGTTCAGTGGCTCCTTCGTTGATGTTTCTTCTTTCTAGCTAATAGCTAATAGGTGCAAATTTATTTTGTTTTCGTTTTATTTTCTTCAGCATTCCAGATGAAACTGTGAAGGAAAAATCTACAGTGACATATGGAGGAGATATACCAACAACGAAATGGGCGTCTATTCTTTATCCAAGTTGGAAAACGATCCCAGTAGTGTGGTATCCTGTGTTTATTTGTTCATGTGTGCTTTCAGTCTTAGTGGATCCCTTGTTCTTATACATCCCCATTGTTAACGAAGATAACAAGTGTCTCGGATTGGACAAAAAGTTAAAGAAAGTTGTTCTTATTCTGCGATCACTCACAGATGTATTCTACATGGTGCATATTATTTTCCAATATTTTTATGGTCAAACCGTATGGGAGAAGAAAATTAAGTGGGTTTTCCCATTAACGAGGAAGATTTCCCGCTCATGCATCCTAATTTGTTTCTTGATAATTGACATTTTAGCGATTCTGCCAATTCCCCAGGTACGACAAGTTTGTTTTTCTAATCTCATCTCTTTCTTTAACGTCCAAAGAGGATAACTTGTTGTTAGGATATAAATTTCACTATAAAATTTCGTGTGAGGATGAATTGTCACACATGTAGAAATTTTGTACAACTTTGTGAAGAGTTTGGTCACTCCTCCATTGCCAATTAGTTCTGTTTATTTAAATTTTGTCATATGATGATTGGATTTAGTCCTTGGCCTCAGCTTCTGGAATGTGTGCAGGTAGTAATTTTCATTTTTTTGACAAAAATGAAGGGCCCGACATCTTTGATTCTAAACTTTCTTATTTTATTTCAATTCCTACCACGAGTTCTTTGCATTTACTTTGCAACCCAAGAACTTTACTTATTTCCAAGAGGAAAATGGGTTAAAAGTATTTACCAATCCTTTGCGATCATCGTCGTAAGTCATGTAAGTTTCAATACTTATTATCTTACTAATTAGCAAAACCAAAATGTAACAAGTGTCTCGCGGTTGCTTTTTTTCTTCTTCTTGTTCAGCAAGTAATATTGTTAATTTGTTTTTGTTTTAGGTATTTGGAGCTCTTTGGTACTTTTTCTCTATACAAAGAGAGACAGCTTGCTGGCAATACGCGTGTCAAAGTAAAAATGGGTGTGAAGTTAATAGTTTTGACTGTGATGATGATCGTACATTGAGAAATATCATACTTTTAAGTGAATTGTGTCCTATAAATCCATCAAATGCAACTGTCTTCAACTTTGGTATATTTCTTGATTCTCTTCAATCTGGTATGGTGGGGACAACTGATTTTCGACCAAAATTGCTGCACTATTTCTGGTGGGGCTTGCGGAATCTAAGGTTTGCATATATGTTAATTGGATTTTGTAAATTGAACTACATATGTTACAACAATTACAAACAGAAAACAAAGCAAGTCAAGATGATTTGCAACTGTCGTTTTGTCTTGTCGATTGTTGTTGCCTTTTTATGTCATTTGGTTTAAGCATGTCTTCTTTTTTATCCATATATCATGTATGGTCGACAATTGAATTTTGATTTAACGGCTGGTGATTGTGGAATTGCTTAGTCAATGACGATACGATTGTCATGATTAATGTTGTATGAATGTATGATCTGATATTTGCTTGCTCTGCTAACTTTTGCAGTTCTTTTGGTCAAAATCTTCAGACCAGCAACCATGCATGGGAGAATCTCTTCGCGATTTTTATTTCTTTAACTGGCATGCTACTATTTTTAATATATCTTCAAGGAATTTTGCAGGTTAGTGTGTGTTTTTATATTGAAAATTTCTTTAGGCCAACTTAAAATTTGTCGTAAATTTTTTTATTTTATTTTATAATTTCTAATAAATAATATAACACGTTTGCTGGTTCCTGTCCTGACAAGAAATCTTCGTTTCCTTCATGAGAAGTCAGGGTCTATTGTTTATAACAGTTTGGTTTCAGCTTCATTTTGTGTAATTGGATAGCTTCTAGAATAGAAAAAGAAGCTATGCTCTCTGTATTGATCTCGCAGTTCAGTAATTTAGCGAACTAATAAAGTTTTTATGGATTCCGCAGTCTGCAGCTACAACATTACAGTTATTGAAAATGACGAGCAAGAGAGATTTCGAGAAAACATTGTGGTTACAAGAAATTGGCCTCCCTTTCAGTATGAACTATGAAGGATATATAGGATCATGAGAAGGGTACTGAACAATCTT